>NW_006778796.1:3746625-3750936 GCF_000442215.2 Lipotes vexillifer
CCTGCTGAATTTTATCTTCTAAGATTTAGTCTATCAAGCCCCAGTTATCAATTTAAAACTATTCAATATATTCACTGTCACTCTAGATGATATGGAACTTTAAGTCATCAATTAAAAATGTTGGACAGGGCAGTCAAGGATGGAACCCTACCACCCAGCACTAATCCCACCCAGTACCCACTGCCCTATGGCTCCTGCTGTTTGCATGCTGATTATTTACCCATAAACAGTCAGTGGTCCTCAAACTCATCCACTGAAAGCCCGATGAAAAGCTCTCCTGAGAGGCTTTTCAAATGTTTTACTAAAGTCTCGCTTCTATGTTGATCACATTTCCCTAATTCTTAGTCTAAGGATCCTATCAAAGGAAAAAACTGAAGATTGAAGAAATTGCTTGTTTTTGGTGACCCCGTGTTGGTTCTTAACAGTCACTACTACATTCTCCAGAGATTCTTAATCCAGCCCCTTAATAAAAAGTCCTGATTATTTTGGGTACCAGAACGAAGGACCCTCGTAGGTTGTTTGCAAAATCTTTCTTTATTCCTCTCAAAAATCATCCTGACAACTCCAGGTCGTCAATTCTTCTGGCATTTCTAAGTTTCCTCTAACATCAAGAATCACAGTTCCGCCATCTCACTGGCAAATCCTCTCTGCAGAGATAAAGGCCAGGGTAGAACCCTCCAAAGCTGACAGGAAGCATCCCTTGCCGCTGACAGGATCATCCCAGTTAATAATAATCACAATAATATTGTGCTTTGCATTTTATCCAGGGACACCTGAACAGCCAAATGCTTTATGAACATTATTTAATTAAGCCTTATGACGATCCCGGGAGGGGAACTGGGAAACTGAAAGATTGGCTTCACCTCCTAGTGGGTAAAGAGACGTGTCAGGAGGAGACAGGCTGGCAGGCTAAGCAGAGAAGAGGGACCGATGGCAGATGTGCACCGAAACCTTACTGACCAGCCACCAGCCTCATACCTGGAGGAAATTCTCGTATCTGAATCCTTCCGAAATGCTCCTGTGGAGTTTGACATTTGTCACTCCAAAATAAGAACTCCAATGTTCTAGGTGCGATTTTAAATTTACTAGAGAAAATGCTGATTAAACAATGTTTATATTTGTTTCCTCTCTCTCTTGCTGCTCCCCCCACTCCTTGGCCACCTCTCTGGGGCTCAAATTTGTCAGCAACAAGACTGACCGCGGCACAATCAAGTAAAGCAAATGCTCACGTTCATTGTCAATGCCAAGCCCAGTCCCTATTCCTATCCCAGCGGTCAGAGCCTCAAGCTCTGGCCTGGAGAAAGCTATTCTAGAGTTTTCAAGGGCATTTCCATTCTTGCCCAAGAGGACCGCGTGCGTGTACAGGTGTATGGCCTGGGGCACAGGCTGGTGCCTGCTCTGCCCTGGGGATCCAGATTCTTTAAAGGACTCCCCTAATCACCAAAAAAAACAAAACAGAGTAAACAGTTCACCCTCGTCTTTGTGAAACTCCCTTGAGAAATAAAGTCTGTGTGATGTTGGATAATGGGAAAAATAATTTGAAATTTACTATACTTAAATATAACGTGTAGGAACTGTTTTTTTTTTTTTTAATCCTGGGGACTTCTAAATAAAATTTTAACCACTCTGAGAAGTATTCGCTGAGCTAAATGGTCTTAACACCCCACTACAAAATCAAGGGGCATTGAGTTGAACTACAGTAAGTTGAGTGGAGGTCTCTTTCTCAGAGGAGCTTACTGTCTGCTGTCCCAGTTCACCATCACCTAGCACTCACACACTGTGTCCCCTGGCCACGGCTTCCCTCTCCTGTACTGCATCTCACAATTCTATCTCCCTGGACCAAATGATGCACGAGAAGAAAGCAGAGGCATGAGCAACTGGTTACTGAGATAAACACCAAGTCACTTAGGTTACTTGGTGCTCTCTGTTAAAAATCAGTCTGAGGTGCCATCACCACATTTTGTGGAAAATTCCCATAATTTTCATTTTCATCTTTCCCCCAGGGAATAAAACCCATACAGCAGCCAGCGATGGGTTCAGTGTATTTAGAATTGCCCATGCCTGTTTCTCTATTACAAACTTCTCGTGCATATATTTGAACAAGGAGAGAGAAAATGTGCATAAATTTAAATATGCACGTAAAGGATCTATATCCTCTTCCTATCCCCTTGTTACCAACACCAATTGCTTCATTAATGAGGAAATGAAGTGCTCTTTTTGGAGAAAAGACTGATCTCATATACTGAGTGTCCAGAGACCGACCCAGCCTGCCACACATTCAGACCTCCAGGCAGTCAAGCGCTGCTTTGTTCCAATGCTTACTTCCATACGAAGTTCAGAGTCTCAGATTAAATGAACCTTCTTCAGCCAAAAGAAAAGGCTCCACAGGCATGGCTGCCACGCTCCCTGTGTCTGCCCGACACTGGAGAAAGAATGAACTTGGGCGATTCAAAACTGGCTGCCAATTATATTTTTAAAAAGATGTTTTGCTGACATCTAGAGGCATTTGGGTAATAACACTTATTAATAATAATTCCTCACACTTATGGGGTGTCTTGCGTCGTATGATCTCCCAGCACTTTACACACATTAATTAATTACTCATCACAGCACCCCTGTGAGGTAGAGTAGGTAAGCATTATTATGTGCAAAGGATTTATTGATTTTTCAAAGCAATATATAGCTGTTGCACGGAGGGGGAAACCATAGGAGCATGAATTAAGGATGGGAGAAAAAAAGAGGTACGGTGAATGTTAAAGAAAACAAAACTAAGAATTACCCCCACTGTGCTCTTTAGTGAGAAATGATTATTTCACAAGTTCCAAGGGCCTGAACATCAACTAATTTGGTTGTTCGTAACTTAGGCAAAGGCACATAGGAAATTGGAGGGAGGGAGTTATCAATAAAATATCCAAGCTTTTCTTTTCTACCCCATTTACAAAGATTCTTGCTAAGGGTTTTCCCCTGCCTGGGCATCATAGGAAATTGGAGGGAGGGAGTTATCAATAAAATATCCAAGCTTTTCTTTTCTACCCCATTTACAAAGATTCTTGCTAAGGGTTTTCCCCTGCCTGCGCATTCCTGGTAGTTGTTAAGGGGCTGTGATGGAAGGACAGCCCTTGGATTTATGATGGAGACACTTTCTTTGTTTATGGTAGACGTGGGAACTTGGAAGGGGGTGCAGAGAAGAGGAGAGAAGGAGAAACTCCAGCCAAGTTTCTATGCAAAAATACTCTTGGAGGCTGTGGAATTTAAACTATGTCCCTGAGTGCAGCTATATAAATTGACTATCTTTCAAACCTTCCTAGTCTTGGCTCAGCTGTTATTTTTTTTAAGTGGTAACTATTCTAGGTTCTTATTTTAGGCAGGATTCTTATTTATTTTCATGGAGCTAACACTTCTGAGACTTACCGTTCATTTCTAAGCTGAAAGGTAATATTCTACTTTAAAAGAAAAGTGTCGTAAAATCACCAGCTTGCAGACACCAAGACATGATAGAAGACTCACGAAATGCTTTATATTCTTCGTAGAAGTTATTGTTTGCTTTGTTTTTATGAGGCTAACAGTAAGCTACCTTTAAAACAACTTATTTTGCTCAAAACTCTTGTACTCATTGGGTTTGAAAAAAGGTAACAGCAAAGTAAAGTGAACCTAAGTGAGCACAAATGGCTGTTGGGGACTTGGAGGTACTTATCTTCTGGAGTTGACACCAAAATTAAAAGTTACCACCTTGACCTTGACCTCCCTGGGCACTATTACTCTTGCCCCCACAATTCCAGGCACATCAAGAACCCACATCTGTCACCACAAACACTGCTACGTCATTTGCATATTTGAGGAAAATTAAACCCTAGACTTAGGCTCAAAGTTAGAGGAAAAGGAAATACTTAGACAAGCAGGGCCAAAGAGCAGAGCTGATGCCTCGGCACCTTTCCTAGTGGGTCCCCTTCTTCTATTCTCTAGTAACTTGTTTTCTTTTTCTTTCACTTCATATTGCCATACTGACAGAAATTGTACTAATTCTAAATTTATTAGCTTAGAAGCTATTCCATTTTTTAGACTTCATACATGACCAGTTTATTAGTCATTCATCCACTGGAAGGAAATCATTGGTCAATTTCCCTCCCAACATGGAGCTGGGACCAGGTGTCCTGGATCCAGTGGACTTTGGCTTGAGGTGGCGGAGCCATTGCACCTGTGGTTCACTTTGGTGCGAGGCAGGCTGAAGTGTTACTGGACATAAGACCTGTGGAGACTTGGGAGGGGGGCTACTGGTTAGAGGGGAAGAGGGGTCTACGGACAGGGACCCCA
>NW_006778796.1:3750977-3807066 GCF_000442215.2 Lipotes vexillifer
GGGAAAGAGGTGTCTACGGACAGGTACCCAGAAAACCATCACTCAAGGTGTTGCCTGGCTCTGTCTCAATGACTCAATGAGGGAAGAAACCCCTTTCTTTTCCTCTTTCTTCTCCTCTCTCTGCCCTTAGCTTGGCCTGCTGCTCCCAGACATCACCTCTTTGCTATCATCCAACTATGCTTTGGGTTAAGGAGCCTTCAGAAGCCCACCAGGAAGCCCAAATACCACCAATAATCTTGCTTATCAGGGAACATAATAAAGTTCCCAATTATGGGCCAAAAAGACAATTTTGAAAGCCACTCCCTTCAAATACTGGAGACAGCTTCATCATCAAATAGCGCTGAGAGGCGAGGCATCCAATATCCATCAGTATGGCACTAGGTTTCTTTTAGTTTCAGGACCCGGTTCAGCCTGTGAGTATTACCATTTATACGTCTATGATTTAAGAGAAGAATTTACTATCAAGCTTTTAGTGTACTGTCTTTGCCTACAGATATGCAGCTACTTGCCTAAGACAGCAACAATTTATACCAGGCGAATATTAACAAATATGTATTCCCCTCTTTTTTTTTTAAGGTTATATGCCTCCTGGGTGAAGAGGAAGTTGGATAGTTAAAACACTGTCATGCACTGGAAATACGTTCCCATGTGCAAAGCAGCCAGTGATATAAAAGAACATGCGTAGGAACTAAAAACCAAGGGGTTTACTAAGAAAGACTTATCTTTAGGACTCGCAGCCTTGGAGGGTCATTTCCAGTTCTGTATTCTTTGAAACAAAATTTTATTTCAATAAAACATTTGGAATGAGTTGAAGGCAGAACTCAACAAGTTTCTCCCTCAGTTTGGCTGTCTCTCTCCCCACTTAGGACCCTCACTTCTTTTTGTTGATCGCAGCAGCAACCAGTTGGTTCTGTCATCCAACCATGAGTATGGACTGTCCTCTGGTTCAAATGATTAAGACACACTCTTAACATAAGCATCTCTCCTTTGTCCAAAACTCTCCAGTGACATCTTATCTCATGTAGAATAAGAGCCAATTCACAGACATAGAAAGTTGGGTGGGGGGGAAATTAGGAGTTTGGGATTAATATGTACACACTATTATATATAAAATAATCAACAAGGACCTACTGTATAGCACAGGGAACCATATTCAATATTTTATAATAGCCTATAAGGGAAAAGAATCTGAAAAAGAATATATATATGTATACATATATACATATATATATATATGAATCACTGGGCTGTACACCTGAAACTCCCACAACATTGTAAATCAACTATACATCAATTTTTTTAAAAAAGTTTAAAAAAATAGAATAAAAACATACAAGCAATGAATAATAGTTTCGCCATGAGCCGTGACATTAAATAAGAAAAACAAGGTACTCTGATTTTATCTTAAACACTGGCCTGTTACCTTAGTATCAAAATAACTGTGGTATTTGAGTTTAGAGTCAATATTTTAGTATCTGAAAGCAAACAAACAAACAAAAAAAGCCAAAGTCCTTACCACAGCTAACAGGCTCCTGGCTGGTCTGTCCCCGTCACCCCTCTGACCTCAGCTCCTACATTCACCCAGTCATTCACTCCACTCAGGCTTCCCTGCTGTTCCTAAAGCACTTGAGAAACACACCTGCCTCAGGGCCTTTTGCCCTTGCCATCTCTCCAGTCTTCTGTTTCCCCAGATATCTACATAGCTCCTTCTCTCACTTCCTTCAGGTCTTGACTTAAGCGTCGCATCACGAGGGGGGTCTTCCCTGGCCTTCAACTAATTTTTCAGTGTTCCTTTCCCTTCCCAAACTCCGAAGGCTTCCCCTCCTCCAACTCTGCCATATTTTTCTTCTTGGCCCTCTTATAAACCTGATATTGTTTACATTTGACTTCTTTATCTTGTTTAGCATTGGTATCCCCCAAGTAAGACAAAAGCGTATACCATCAGGAATTGTTGCTTTGTTCACTGCTCTATCCTCAGGACCGAGAACAATATCTGGCACTTAGTAGGTGCTCAAGAGACGTGTGTTAAAGGAATCTTCGGAAAGTCCTGGGGATCAAAGGCAGAAATTGTTCATAGAAATCTGATGCGTAAATGTGGAGGCACCAGGCAGTGAGTTTAAGCATGCAGAGAGAGAACTTTCTTTAAAATGGCCAGTTGAACAAATGGAAATCACAGACCAAATTATGCCATCAAGACTTTAATGAAACCGCCACAAGTTCATTCAAGACCGCCCAGATGATTTCAAAAGCAATGTGGCAATGTGTGTCTATTTCAGAGTGATAAATGCCTGTTCAACTGCTAATGTTTCTTTCAGAAATCTTGTGTAGCTTCAGTGAAGCTCATTTATAAACCTTAACTACTGTAGCTAATTTAACTCGCTAATTTCAGGCGTCGTGTTGAATTAAAATCTGCATTTTATTGTGTATCATTTTGTGTACTGCGAACATTAATATGCATTTTGTAATGTGGAACCACAGATGTTTTAAATACATATTTAGGCTTTCAGAAGCATTTGCGTTAACTAGGTTTCTTTTCTTCGGTACATTTTAGAGGCTGTCCTTTAGACCATACATCCACCAGGCAGAGCATGTGAAAACATGCTTAGTTCTGCATGGAGCCAGTCAGGAAGGACACTGGGTCTGAAGGCCTGATGGGAAATCAGTAAACTCTTCCCTTCTCTATTCTTACTGGAGTAGCAAGAAAATGTGGTTTTGGGGAAGGATGCTGAAAACCTTGCAGCTGGTGTCTACCTGTGACCCCTCAGACTAATGGGATGAGGGCATAAAGGAGCTGTGTTGCCAAAAAAAAGAAGGGAGAGTCATTGGCAAATGGTCTTAAAACAATATCATAGCTGGTCTGCAAGCCTTTTTTTTTTTTTTTTTTTTTGGCCGCATCCCACAGCAGGTAGGATCTTAGCTCCCTACCTATGGATCAAATGTGTGCCTCCTGCAATGGAAGTGCAGAGTCCTAACCTCCAGGAAAGTCCCTGCAAGCATTTTTGAAGAACACTATGTATTAAGGTCCTTTTCTCTGCTCCCATTTATTTATTCTTTTATTTTAATTTTTTAATTTCAGTCTAGTTGATTTACAATGTCGTGTCAGTTTCAGGTGTACAGCACAGTGATTCAGTTTTTTGTATATATTCTTTTTCAGATTCTTTTCCCTTGTAGATTATTACAAGATATTGAGTAGAGTTCCCTGTGCTATACAGTAGGCCCTTGTTGGTTATCTCTTTTATATATGGTAGTGTGTATATGTTAATCCTAAACTCCTAATTTATCCCTCCCTTCCCCTCTCCCCGTTGGTAACCATGTTTGTTTTCTCTGTCTGTGAGTCTATTTCTGTTTTGTAAGTAAGTTCATTTGTGTCATTTTGCTAATGATCTGCTCCCATTTAAATCTCATTACTGTCCTATAACCCTATGTATGTTGATAAGATGCTTTAGAACTCCCACCCATGTTTCATGTATGTTCATTCTTTCTCCCTTGCAGGCTTCTCAAATTCATGCCAGAATTTCGTCTATGACCCTTGCCTCCAACCAATCCCCAGCAGACACATCTTTTCTTCCTGCCTTGAATCCTCTGCTGCAGAAAACAGTGCTACATATGTAGAAATAAACTCAATAAATCATTGTTTATAAAAACAAAAATTTTTAGATGTATGTATATGTGTGTGTGTCCATATTTGCTCCTGGTCTCTATATAGAAACAGATACACTCATATCACGGCAAGGTTATCATATCCTCAGATTGGAGGTTAACTTATTTTTCAGGCTGCTTCCACAACTATCAAACTACCTACTTCTTCAGGGATGGCTCATATCTTTTCACGATTTATTTCCCCAATTGTGAGATTGCACGTAGGCTTTTGATGCTTACTAGTAGGAAGAGCTTGTGTTATGCCATCTGTAGACAGAAAATATTCTTAGAATAAATGTTGGAAAAGAATGGCTCTGTTATTTGCAGGGAAGTGTATTTCCTCACTTTTACAACACAGGAAGGATGAAGAGTTCCATTCCCTTACCCTCTTTTCTTAAGCATAAATTACATTTCCTTTGAATGAATATCTATAAAATGCCTCTCAGGGACTGGACCAAGTTGTAGTAAAAGTAATGAATGCATGAAGGAAAGAATAATAGTAAACAAAAGGTTCACAATAGACTTTGCTGGGAGACAGCAAGGGGTGATAGGAAGAGTATGGTGTTTGGTGAAACAAGCTGAGTTTAAATTTTAGGTCCACCACTTACAAACTGTGTGTCATCTTTAGTAAGTTGGCACTGACTCACTTTGACATGGGTACTAACTACTCATTATACAGAGGAAGAAAGAAAGACTCAGAAGGTTTACAAAAGAAAAATATGTAAATAAAGTATGTACCACATGGTAAAAGCTTGACAAATGTTCACTCCCCCAAAATAATAATAAAAATCTTACCTGCAGTTACGAAGCCTTTGCTTTTCCCTGGGAAAGACCACAGCAGTGAGCACTTGTCAAAGACTCTGCCGTGGTGCCAACACTGAGATTTAGGTTCCCTGATTTTTTAACCCCAGTACGAAACCCAAACCCTTAAGTTCCCTTCATACTACAAAGGGCAGTTACACGTTGAGTCATGTTTTAGATCTTTCTAAATAAACCCCATATATTCCTGAGACATCAACACTAAATGAGGTGTATTCTGTTTTGCAGAATCTGACTCGTAGGTAGTTGTCGATATTCCCAAGTTCATTTTCTGCAGCCAAGGACATTTCCCCTGAATTTGGTCTTTCCTTAAATAGTAAAGGAATAAGATATTCGGCCTTATAGATGTGAACCTTTTAGGTATCTTCTTACGTAAGGCTAAGACTGCCCTCTCATGAATGACTTTTTGCCCCATTCAGATAAAGTCCTGTTCTGATTCTCTGTAGCAATTCTGATATCCTTCCATCCCCAAATCAAAGTGGAAAAGAAGGCTGGATCAGTGCTGTTGGAGGACTTCCTGGTCAGGATGGGGCATTAAGAAGGACACCAGGAGAACATGGGAACTTAGGAATTAGAAGCCCTACAACACCTAGAGGATGGGAGCAGCCCCCAGTGCCTCAGAGGTCAATGCAGAGTCAAGGTTACAGCATGCATGCTTACCAGCAGCAGATTGATGGGGATCAATGGTGGTGTGAGCGACTGCGAGACCGTGGTCAGCATCGGGGTAGGAAAAGGGTGAATTCTTTCTTGGTTCCATGTAAAACGGCCTTTTTTCTGAGAAGCATCCCATTAGAATCAACCCTGGAATAAAAGGGAGGTCACAATTGTGGTTTTATGATTTTTATAGCAGCTAACAGTTGTTGAGTGCTTTATAGCTGACATAGTATTTTTCTAATGGTTTCTCACTTCTGAGCCTCACAAAAGCCTTGCAAGATTCTGAGGATCATTGTTTCACTTCACAGATGAGGAGACTGAAGGCTCAAAATTAAGAGAATTCATGGGAAGGTTGACATGGCCAGTAGGCATGATGCAGATGTCACCTGCAGACAACTTTGTGAGGCTGGGTGTATCATCTCCATTTTACTGATGAAGAGAGAGAATCTAAGCAAACCAACTGAAAACAGAGCAGACAAGCAGCAGATACTGAAACTGAGCTCTTCATTCCTAGCTCCAAGGCCCACAGCACAACACGCTGCCTCCCCACCAACATTCCCTTTCCCTCTTTAAGGTCTATTTAGTGTCTGTGCACCATCAGCCAATCCCAAAAGAGCTTTATAAAGATCATAAATGGGAAGAGGTAATTTAAGGTCCTTAGATGGATATCAAGTTGGGCTCCAAGAGGGGTGAAACACATGCAGAGGCCAAGAATCTGAGGCAGCTCCTGGTGAGCAATTTCTCATGGAAAACAATTAAGTGGAATCTGTCTGAAACACATGATAAATTGTCCACACAATTCAAAGGCATGGAACAAAAGGATATACATCCCTTATGAAAAATACCAGCAAGACCGAAAGGCACATATGTCAGAAGAGCTTTGGACTCACAGCCTCAGATGACCTCTCAAAACTCCTCTCCTTTGTGATTTCCTCTTAGCCATAAGTAAAATTCCGGCCTTAAGACAAATCTGAACAACAGGTGTTTACTGAGAGTCTCCTGTGTAAGAGGTGTATGGAAATTAAGGTCTGACCATTAGGAAAACTCACCCGTTTTTTATTTCCCCTTGAATCTCATCAGTGATCTCAAATCACTTGAAAGCATACATTAAGCAATTTTTTAAAGCTTTCTAGTTCTTTTAAGGAAGAAATTTAATGAAAATCAACACAGGTTTATTAAGACCCTTCTCCAACAAAACTGAATGTGGATATCTGTCTACCGACGTGTCTGTCCATGTACACACATACACATACATACATATGTATGTATAACTAAGACTTTCAAGATAATAATGGCCTTCACAAAAGTCGGTGTTTTGCAGAGAGCTAAGGAAACATCCTTACAAGCCAAAGGTTTAATTAAATTTGCTGTACAGCAGAAATTAATACAACATTGTAAATCAACTATACTTCAATAAAGAAATTTTTAAAAATTGTATCAGTAAAAGGATAGGCTGCATATATACAAATAATTCTGCAGTCCTCTTTCTTACCCAACTGTGCACTCTGCATCACACAACTCTCCCTTTCTTTCTCCTGTTCTCCCAAGTCCCCTGTCTCCTCCTCTCTTTCCTTTTGCCTTTATTAGGGAGTCTTTGTCCTTTAGCCAGAAGCCAGCCTCCAGGCAATACCCCATGTTCTAATAAAGCAGCCCTTTTGTGAATGGCAGTAATAATTACCTCTTTTGCAGCTGCCCCTGGTGTTGCATTTTTGTAACACAATTTGGCCTCTTTGGGCTCTGGTTAGTCTTATTTAACTTACTGCAGGGGTTCCCTGTTTGATCTCTAATTGATATAATTGACTGGGAATAATCGAGAAGGCTTTATGGATGTTTATTGATAGCTAATTTTCCTTCATCCATTGTTTAATTCGATAAGAGCATAACCTAATTTATTGTCACTCCAATAGGGATCCATTACCCTTTTGATAAATGCTTCTGGGGCTAACTTGTCAGTAACTGATTTCAAAGAGCTGTTTAGCCTACAGAGTCCACCATTAGTTAATGGCAGTTTAGAAAGCTAATGATGTTATAAATTACAATCAATAAGAACATGGAAATTACAGTAGTTGCGAGACATAACACTGTATTATTAAACAAACATTAGACCACACCTTTGCTTACTATACGTATGGAGGGTTTGCAAATCCATTTAATGATTCTCACAATTAACCCAGAAAGTCATGGATCAGGAGGAAAACTGTGGGACTCGGGATACTTATACTTAAAGGCCCATTTCAAAAAGATAGAGGAATTGTGCTATGTTCCTTGACAATGGAGAGAATCTACTGGACCAGCACACAAGCACAGACACATACATGGCTCTCCACCTCTTCATGCCTTTAATCTGATCCTACCACACTTTCTCACAAATCATAACTTAGCAAAAGCAATACCTGAATTCATGAACACAGATGATGAATTGACTAACACTTGGAATTTCCAGATACAGTCATCCAACTTATTAAAAGTGCCTTGTTGGCCAGGAGCAATTTTCTACTTTCTACTTAGGAAAACTTCACTATAGTACTTTATGTAGCTATGTCCAATTTTATATATGCATACATTTAATTTATATATATGTGTATATATATGTATGTATACGTATGTGTGTGTGAGTGTGTGTGTGTGTGTGTGTGTATATGTATATATATATATATATATATATATATATATATGTACATACACACATTTAATTTCTTCCCTAAATAGCACCACCAGCCAATCTGGTAGAACTTTTGGTGTTCAAAGTTGCATAGCATAGCTGTCTTTCTTAGTGGATCAGAAATGATTCAGGACATCACACTGTGTCTCCATCCTTACTTGTATTGGTGGCCAGGTCTTCCTTACTGATTTCTCGACGGTTGAGACTGCCCAGCCTTCTTGCTGACATAGAACCTTAGTCTTTTTGCTTTGTTCTCTGGGTCTAATTTCTTTCTGGTGGTCACTCATCTTCCTCAACTGCTCATAGAGGAATAAATGCTGGTTCTTCCAATGACACATTCCACTTTTCCCCATCTATAGATTTTCAATCAGTTCTTCTTTGAGGAAAACCAATTGTTTGTCATCCCTTCCCTTGTTCTCAACTAATAAAGCAATGAGAATGGTGAGCCCAAGACAACGGTTGAGTCAAGCAGCAGGGTCTATCTTTTGGGACAACAGCATTACTTTTCCAGTTTTCTTGTTTTTTTTTTGAAGTCTTAGTTGTACAAGGTAACATTAGAAAAACTAGTAAGGCACTATAGGTGGATAAGACACAGTTCAAAATCGAATTGTCAGAATGTAGAAAATTAAAGCACACATTCAGCAAAATGATTTTCAATAATCACATAAGATAAAGGGTGAAAACATCTCTCTTAATAAGAGATTCATTTCAAGAAAGGTAGACAAGATGAAGAGGCAGAGGGCTATGTACCAGATGAAGGAACAAGATAAAACCCTAGAAAAACAACTAAATGAAGGGGAGATAGGCAACCTTCCAGAAAAAGGATTCCGAATAATGATAGTGAAGATGATCCGGGACTTCGGAAAAAGAATGGAGGAAAAGATCGAGAAGATGCAAGAAATGTTTAACAAAGACCTAGAAGAATTAAAGAACAAACAAACAGAGATGAATAATACAATAACTGAAATGAAAAATACACTAGAAGGAATCAATAGCAGAATAACTGAGACAGAAGAACAGATAAGTGACCTGGAAGACAGAATGGTGGAATTCACTTCTGTGGAACAGAATAAAGAAAAAAGAATGAAAAGAAATGAAGACAGCCGAAGAGACCTCTGGGACAACATTAAACACAACAACATTCGCATTATAGGGGTCCCAGAAGGAGAAGAGAGAGAAAGAAACAGAGAAAATATTTGAAAAGATTAGAGTTGAAAATTTCCCTAACATGGGAAAGGAAATAGCCACCCAAGTCCAGAAAGCGCAGCAAGTCCCATACAGGATAAACCCAAGGAGAAACACACCGAGACACATAGTAATCAAATTGGCAAAAATTAAAGACAAAGAAAAATTATTGAAAGCAGCAAGGGAAAAACAACAAATAAAATACAAGGGAACTCCCATAAGGTTAACAGCTGATTTCTCAGCAGAAACTCTATAACCCAGAAGGGAGTGGCATGATATACTTAAAGTGATGAAAGGGGAGAACTTACAACCAAGATTACTCTAGCCGGCAAGGATCTCATTCAGATTCGATGGAGAAATCAAAAGCTTTACAGACAAGCAAAAGCTAAGAGAATTCAGCATCACCAAACCAGCTCTACAACAAATGCTAAAGGAAATTCTCTAAGTGGGAAACACAAGAGAAGAAAAAGATCTACAAAAACAAACACAAAACAATTAAGACAATGGTCACAGGAACATACATATCAATAATCACCTTAAACGTGAATGGATTAAATGCTCCAATCAAAAGACACAGACTCACTGAATGGATACAAAAACAAGACCCATATATATGCTGTCTACAAGAGACCGACTTCAGACCTAGGGACACATACAGACTGAAAGTGAGGGGATGGAAAAAGATATTCCATGCAAATGGAAATCAGAAGAAAGCTGGAGTAGCTATACTCATATCAGATGAAATCGACTTTAAAATAAAGAATGTTACAAGAGACAAGGAAGGACACTACATAATGATCAAGGGATCAATCCAAGAAGAAGATATAACAATTATAAATATATATGCACACAACATAGGAAACCTCAATACATAAGGCAACTGCTAACAGCTATAAAAGAGGAAATCAACAGTAACACAATAATACTGGGGGACTTTTAACACCTCACTTACACCAATGGACAGATCATCCAAAAAGAAAACAAATAAGGAAAGAGAAGCTTTAAATGACACAATAGACCAGACAGATTTAATTGATATTTATAGGACATTCCATTCAAAAACAGCAGATTACAATTTCTTCTCAAGTGTGCACGGAACATTCTCCAGGATACGTCTTGGGTCACAGATCAAGGCTCAGTAAATTTAAGAAAATTGAAATCATATCAAGTATCTTTTCTAACCACAACGCTATGAGATTAGAAATGAATTACAGGGGAAAAAACATAAAAAACACAAACACATGGAGGCTAAACAATACATTACTAAACAACCAAGAGATCACTGAAGAAATCAAAGAGGAAATCAAAAATACCTAGAGACATGGGCTTCCCTGGTGGTGCAGTGGTTGAGAGTCCGCCTGCCGATGCAGGGGATATGGGTTCGTGCCCCGGTCTGGGACGATCCCACATGACACGGAGCGGCTGGGCCCGTGAGCCATGGCTGCTGAGCCTGCGTGTCCAGAGCCTGTGCTCCACAACGGGAGAGGCCACAACAGTGAGAGGCCCGTGTACTGCGGAAAAAAAAAACAACAACAACAAAAACCTAGAGACAAATGGCAATGAAAGCACAATGATCCAAAAGCTATGGGATGCAGCAAAAGTAGTTCTAAGAGGGAAGTTTATAGCTATGCAAGCCTACCTCAAGAAACAAGAAAAATCTCAAGTAAACAATCTAACTTTACACCTAAAGGAACTAGAGAAAAGAACAAACAAAACCCAAAGTTAGCAGAAGGAAAGCAATCATAAAGATCAGAGCAGAAATTAATGAAATAAAAATAAAGAAAACAAGAGGAAATATCAATAAAACTAAAAGCTGGTTCTTTGGGAAGATAAACAAAATTGATAAACCATTAGCCAGACTCATCAAAAAAATGAGGGAGAGGACTCAAATCAATAAAATTAGAAATGAAAAAGGAGAATTTACAACAGACACCACAGAAATACTGAGCATCCTAAGGGACTACTACAAGCAACTATGCCAATAAAATGGACAACCTGGAACAAATGGACAAATTCTTAGAAAGGTATAACCTTCCAAGACTGAACTAGGAAGAAATAGATAATATGAACAGACCAATCACAAGTAATGAAATTGAAACTGTGATTAAAAATCTTCCAACAAACAAAAGTCCAGGACCAGATGGCTTCACAGGTAAATTCTAGCAAACATTTAGAGAAGAGCTAACACCCATCCTTCTCAAACTCTTCCAAAAAACTGCAGAGGAAGGAACATTCCCAAACTTATTCTATGAGTCCACAATCACCCTGATACCAAAACCAGACAAAGATACTACAAAAAAAGAAAACTACAGACCAATATCACTGATAAATATAGATGCAAAAATCCTCAACAAAATACTAGCAAACAGAATCTAACAACACATTAAAAGGATCATACACCATGATCAAGTGGGATTTATCCCAGGGATGCAAGGATTCTTCAATATATGCAAATCAATCAATGTGATACACCATATTAACAAATTTAAGAATAAAAACCATATGATCATCTCAATAGAGGCAGAAAAAGCTTTTGACAAATTCAACACCCATTTATGATAAAAACTCTCCAGAAAGTGGGCATAGAGGGAACCTACCTCAACATAATAAAGGCCATACACAACAAACCCACAGCAAACATCATTCTCAATGGCGAAAAACTGAAAGCATTTCCTCTAAGATCAGGAACCAGACAAGGATGTCCACTCTCACCACTATTATTCAACATAGTTTTTGAAGTCCTAGACATGGCAATCAGAGAAGAAAAAGAAATAAAAGGAATACACATTGGAAAAGAAGAAGTAAAACTGTCACTGTTTGCAGATGACATGATACTATACATAGAGAATCCTAAAAATGCCACCAGAGAACTACTAGAGCTAATCAATGAATTTGGTAAAGTTGCAGGATACAAAATTAATGCACAGAAATCTCTTGCATTCCTATACACTAATGACGAAAAATCTGAAAGAGAAATTATAGAAACACTCCCATTTACCACTGTAACAAAAAGAATAAAATACCAAGAATAAACCTACCTAGGGAGACAAAAGACCTCTATGCAGAAAACTATAAGACACTGATGAAAGAAATTAAAGATGATACCAACAGATGGAGAGATATACCATGTTCTTGGATTGGAAGACTCAATATCGTGAAAATGACTATACTACCCAAAGCAATCTACAGATTCAATGCAACCCCTATCAAATTACCAATGGCATTTTTTACAGAACCAGAACAAATCATCTTAAAATTTGTATGGAGACACAAAAGACCCTGAATAGCCAAAGCAGTATTGAGGGGAAAAAAATGGAGCTGGAGGAATCAGATTCCCTGACTTCAGACTACACTACAAAGCTACAGTAATCAAGACAATATGGTACTGGCACAAAAACAGAAACATAGATCAACAGAACAAGATAGAAAGCCCAGAGATAAACCCACAAACCTATGGTCAACTAATCTATGCAAAGGAGGCAAAGATATACAATGGAGAAAAGACAGTCTCTTCAATAAGTGGTGCTGGGAAAACTGGACACCTACATGTAAAAGAATCAAATTAGAACACTCCATAACACCATATACAAAAATAAACTCAAAATGGATTCGAGACCTAAGTGTAAGACCGCACACTATAAAACTCTTAGAGGAAAACATCAGAAGAACACTCTTTGACATAAATCACAGCAAGATCTTTTTTGATCCACCTCCTAGAGTAATGGAAATAAAAACAAAAATAAACAACTGGGACCTAATGAAACTTAAAAGCTTTTGCACAGCAAAGGAAACCATAAACAAGACGGAAAGATGACCCTCAGAACGGGAGAAAATATTTGCAAACGAATCAATGGACAAAGGATTAATCTCCAAAATATATAAACAACTCATGAAGCTCAATAATAAAAAAACAGGGACTTCCCTGGTGGCGCAGTGGTTGAGAGTCTGCCTGCCAATGCAGGGGGCACGGGTTCGTGCCCCGGTCCGGGAAGATCCCACATGCCGCGGAGTGGCTGGGCCCGTGAGCCATGGCCGCTGAGCCTGTGCGTCCGGAGCCTGTGCTCCGCAACGGAAGAGGCCACAACAGTGAGAGGCCCGTGTACCACAAAAAAAAAATAAAATAAAATAAAAAAACAAACAACCCAATCCAAAAATGGACAGATGACCTAAATAGACATTTCTCCAAAGAAGACATACAGATGGCCAAGCAGCACATGAAAAGCTGCTCAACATCACTAATTATTAGAGAAATGCAAATCAAAACTACAATGAGGTATCACCTCACACTAGTTAGAATGGGCATCAACAGAAAATCTACCAACAACAAATGCTGAGAGGATGTGGAGAAAAGGGAACCCTCTTGCATCGTTGGTGGGAACGTAAATTGATACAGCCACTATGGAGAACAGTATGGAGGGTCATTAAAAAACTAAAAGTAGAATTACCATATGATCGAGCAATCCCACTACTGGGCATATACCCAGAGAAAACCATAATTCAAAAAGACACATGCACCCCAATGTTCATTGCAGCACTATTTACAATAGCCAAGTCATGGAAGCAACCTAAATGCCCATCGACAGACGAGTGGATAAATAAGTTGTGGGACATATATACAGTGGAATATTACTCAGCCATAAAAAGGAATGAAATTGAGTCATTTGTTGAGATGTGGATGGACCTAGAGACTGTCATATACAGTGAAGTAAGTCAGAAAGAGAAAAACAAATATCGTATATTAACACATGTATGTGGAACCTAGAAAAATGGTACAGATGAACCAGTTTGCAGGGCAGAAGTTGAGAAACAGATGTAGAGAACAAACATATGGACACCAAGGAGGGAAAACCGTGGTGGGGTGGGGATGGTGGTGTGCTGAATTGGGCGATTGGGATTGACATGTATACACTGATGTGTATAAAATTGATGACTAATAAGAACCTGCAGTATAAACAAACAAACAAAACACTAATACTAAACTTTCTTTGGATTATTGGTATGGAAATATGTTAATAGAAATGTTTCAGATATTACAAGAAAAAAATAAATAAGAGATTCATTTCCAGAAATATTAAAACCACAAGGATAAAATACCACAACTTGGGAGAATGTCATACTTTGTAAGACTTTATTTCCCCCAAATCTATAAAACCTAAATGCATACGTTTATTGCACCTACTAATTTCTGCCCTTTGAATTCTTCTTTATACTCATGGAAATAGGTGAAGGAAGAATGCACCAAATATTGGAAGTTTCTACCTTTTTATGTGAGTTGTATTCATCTCTACATGGTCATTCTCATTTTCCAATATTCAGTAATCCGTTTCTAAGGAAGAGTACAATTTTCACTAAATCAAAATTATTCATCATCAATACGCTATTTAGATCTCAGGAAATCATAAACACTCATCATAAATATTACCAATGTTTCAATGATTACAAGTAATACTTTCAGGCTTCCCTGGTGGTGCACTGGTTGAGAGTCCGCCTGCCGATGCAGGGGACACGGGTTCGTGCCCCGGCCCACATGCCGCGGAGCGGCTGGGCCCGTGAGCCATGGCCGCTGAGCCTGCGCGTCCGGAGCCTATGCTCCGCAACTGGAGAGGCCACAACAGTGAGAGGCCTGTGTACCGCAAAAAAAAAAAAAAAAAAAGTAATACTTTCTAGAGCGGAGAGGGGAATGAGCAGCTACTGTTTAATTTATATAGTTTCAGAGTGAGATGATGAAAAAGTTCTGAAGATAGTGGTGATGGTTGCATAGCAATATGAATGTACTTAATGCCATTGAACTGTACACTTAAAAATGGTTAAAATAGTAAATTTTATCTTATGTTCATTTTACCATAACACAAAGGTAACGTGTTCTAAAGCACTGTTTGCCTTCTACATTTATATAATAGTTCTGATATATTAACATTCAATGATTAGAAATTTAATGTAGACAGAAAATTTACGCAAAGAAATTTTGTATGGAGAAGGCTTAAACTACAGGTGATTATATCTGCGTCCATTCACCTATCCCATCCACGTTTTTTTTTTTTGCAGTATGCGGACCTCTCACTGTTGTGGCCTCTCCCGTTGCAGAGCACAGGCTCTGGATGCGCAGGCTCAGCGGCCATGGCTCACAGGCCCAGCTGCTCCGTGGCATGTGGGATCTTCCCGGACCGGGGCACGAACCTGTGTTCCCTGCATCGGCAGGGAGACTCTCAACCACTGTGCCAGCAGGGAAGCCCTATTTTTTTTTTTTTTTTAATGAACCAAAGTCAGTATTGACATCATTGTTTACTCTTGGTGTTGTATATTCTATGGATTTTGACCACTGTATGATGACACATATCCACCATTATAGTGTCATAAAGAGTATTTTCACTGCTGTAATTTCTTATACTTAATTTTAAGAAATTATTATAATTAAGCTGCTATATTATTAATTATACATGATTTCTTAGTGTTGCACTAAGAAAGCTGAAATGGTAAATAATTATTGGCTCCAAAATATAAGATCAACATCTAATAGAGAGGTTTATATTTAAAAATATAACAAACAATATTGCTCATTATTTGAAACATCTTCCTTATTCTATTCACTCACTAAAAAAATGTAAGCTCTGCAAGGGTACAAGTTTTTATCCATCTTGTTCACTGCAGTATCCTCAGCAGGTCGAAGAGTAGCTAACACATAATAGATGCTCAAAAAGTAATTCTTAACCATATTTGTGCAGTGATTTGTCTTGCAACAATGCTGATTTAAAGCAATATTCTACACTATCTCTGTTTCTACAGGACTGTATAATTCAATTTTTCATTTGTTTATTTGATATTTATTTAATACTTGGTATGTATCTCAATGGGGATACTGTGGTGAGAAAACCTGAAACAGTCCTTGCTGTAATGGAGAATATAATCTAATTAAAAGAATCTAGATATTAAGAAAATTAGAAAGCAATGAAAGAAAATGTCAAACTCTGTGGTAAGAACCATGAAAGCTAAGTACAAGGTTCTATGGGAGTACCCACAGGTGTGGGTCTCTGTGGCAACCCCAGAAACTGCAAGAGTCTGAATTACCTTAAATCCTGAAAAACCAGACATTTATTTTTGTCTTTTGGGACAGCATTTAACTTGGGGTTCTGTCTACAGTAATTGATCAACAGGTATTTATTGAATGGAGTTATTTTCAAATTGATAATCCAGATATTTCACTCATTAATGAGAATAGTCAGTTAGCCAGAGTACTCTCTTACTTAATAAATCCAGAAACAGGTACTTATTCTCATTTCTTTTTTCCAAAAAAAAAAAGAGAAAAAAATTAGATACACAATTCCCCTCATATATAACTTTGCATGGTGCAAAGTTAAATTCAAATCAAGGAGGAGTTATTTCCTGTACATTTCCTTAACACATAAATTTAATTAATGCTACTTCTATGGAAGGGGTGAGGGAACTCTATTCAATGCTCAAGTGTGAAGTGGGTGTCAGTAGTCATGTCTACCATTACTATGCCTTAGATTTTCCCTGAACCACTGCCTCAAAGAAACTCTTTTTAACACATTTTCACTGTACAAAGTAGGAATATACTATTGTGCATATTTTATATTTCTCTAAGGCTTAAAATTGAGTCACATCATACAGAATCTCCATTTAGGGTCAGCAGGAGAAGTATTGGAAAAGGGAGGGGCGTCTCCACCAAAGACTTGTCTCTCTTGTCTCTCCCTCCCTCTCCTGTTCTCTTAGCATCTCCACGCTGTCACTGGCAGCATCAAAGTCATTTTCATAGAAACCACTTGTAATCTTGCAAAAATGGATTGTGGTTTTGGGTTGGGCTAAACAGCAGAGCAGATGAAATCTTTAAGAATAAATGACATATTCGAGATCCAGACATGGGCCATTAACAATAAGCAAGGAAGCACCATGCAAGTCCCAAGGAGGGAGCGGATCCAGAGAGACCCTACATCTGTCTTCTATGAACCATTGGCTGCCCTTCCACTGTGAGCTCTTTGCTCCTCTGAAGACAACAGCAGAGAGGTGAGCAGGTCAAAGGAACCGCTTGCAGATTGATTTCCTTGCTTCAGTAGCTCCTTGACATGGCAAAGTTTGGCTCCATTCTCTTTTCCAATTGAAAAGGGATACAGAAATGAAAAAAAAAAAACACCACACCCAACAGTGAATTAATAATAGCTGCCAACTAGCTGCTAGGGCCATTATATTCATAATGCTCCCGATGCTGTGCCCATCGCCTGCAAAAGAGAATTTGTCCTTAAGCTGCTTATTTTCAAACTACATGTGAAGACAACAAATTGTATGGCATGTTGATCCAATAAGGCATAGCAAGAAAACTAAAGAATCAGCTGGGAGGGAGTGCAAAGAAATAGAAATTTAACAGCTAGCCAGCCTGAAATAAAGCAGGCGCGATTACAAGACACATGTACAATTCTCCATGGCCCCTAAAGTCTCTAGCGAAAAGGTAGAAATGAACTAATTTATTAGTAAAATCACATCAGGGGCAGTAATTTCATGTTAGTGAATTTACATGTAATAACATTAGGCTCCCTGCCTCCATTTCACCAGCGTGGCCCCCGTCTGATGATGAATGAGGTGCCTAAAGAAAGATGATAGTTTGATTGTTTTCACAGCAAACAGATCAGCATTTTAATTTCTTGCCTCTGTGTTTATTGCTTATTTGGCCCTTTGCTCGGCTTGTAAAAACTTGCCTAAATGGAAATGAATAAATGTAATTACTGCGGGTGACAGTGGTAATCTGTGTGGGTTTTTCATATTGGCTTTGCCAGCGCTAATCTAATCACCGGAGAATATGTGTCACCTCGCAAATGCACTGACGGAAAGCAGAGTCCTCAGTCAGTGCCAAGTACACACAGGCTCAGAGGCAGACGGCTGTCTGCACCCACTGCTTGTTTCCCCACTGCTATGGAAGCAGAAGTTACCAAAGAATCCTGAGAAATAAACGTGTGTGTAGGAAACGGATGCTCGTTTGGGGGAACCCAAAAGGAGGCTCATGGATGACCCTGAAGCCAAAACAAACACTAGCCAAGGTGGTAGCCAATGTCTTCCCAGTGTGGGGATGAGATGTCCAGGGCATAGGGTGAGCGGAAACTGCAATTTTCCATTTCTGCCTAATACTAAATGGCTGGGAAGTCTAGCTAATAAGTGGCTTCATGTTTCAGGGTTTTGTTTTCCATCTATAAGACAGACACGGGACAAGTCAGATGGCTTGAGGTTAGCATTGCAGGAGGAGCAGTGGGGAGGGACCCAGGCGATCAGAGTGGAGGAAGAAGGATGAAATGAGATAATGCAGGTTAAAGTGTCTTGTGAACCACAAAGCAAAGCTAAATGAAGCAGAAGAGAGTCCCCTGAAACTGACTTTATTATATATAAGATTTATTTTATCAGAGCAGCAGGGAAGAGAAGGATTATTCGGTAAATGGTAGTTGAATGGGTTGCTTAGCATTTTGGAAAGAAAAATAAATCAAGACTTGTAACTCTGAATATTGGTCAAAAGTAATTCCAGATGGATAAAACAATTAAATATAAATATGAAAATCAAAATGTTAGGAAAACCAGATGAGGAATTTAATATTCACTGGATTTGGAGGATTTGAGAGAAGACACAACACAGAAAAACAGTAAAAGAAATCATGAAGGAAGAATAAACAAATTTGATGACATTACAGTTACAAACTTCTGCAGTCAAAGTAAGGTAACCCAAATAAGAAAGCAAATAATATTTTCAGCAAATAAGACAAGGGCCAATAACTATGTTATATTAAAAGCTCCCAGATGTTTATTTTTAAGTAAAATAAGACCCCATAGACAACTGACAGAAAGGAAATAGATGAGAAGAGTCCACAAAGAAATACAACTAATAAATGCGTGAAGGCAAAAGTGTTCAAACTTGCCAAGAATCAGAGAAAAGCAAATTCAAACAAGTTAGCAAAAATGGATAATGCCTTGTGCTTTCAAGGTATGGAGAGACTGAAAATTTCTAAACTGGCAATGGCAGCTGAAGTTAGTATAAACTTTTTCTGAGCATACAACTTAATACTTTTAAAAAAGGAAGTGACTGTATCTCTAAAAATATGTATTTTTTAAAAAAATTAGAAATAGTTAAATGGTGCAGTTTATTGCTCATCATTTAAATAAATGAATTAGTTACTCTTCCTGTACAAATAAAATTTTTGTGAATAAAAATTATGAAGACTTTAACAATGTGAAATTATTTGATAGACAGCTAAGTGAAAAAAAATTCTGCAAAATTGTCTTTTTCCAGAAGCCCCCATTGGACGTCTCAAATATCATAAGCCAGTATTAGGTCACATGCCCATTTCTTTTCTTTTTTTTTTTTTTTTTTTTGGGGTACCCGGGCCCCTCACTGTTGTGGCCTCTCCCGTTGCAGAGCACAGGCTCTGGACACACAGGCTCAGCGGCCATGGCTCACGGGCCCAGCCGCTCCGTACCATGTGGGATCTTCCCGGACCGGGGCACAAACTCGTGTCCCCTGCATCGGCAGGCGGACTCTCAACCACTGTGCCACCAGGGAAGCCCCACATGCCCATTTCTAAGCCAATCATTGCAAGAAAAATACTATAACCATGATTGACTTAAAACAATCATTTGGGGGAATGGTTATTGGGCAACGCTAAGAGAATAAAGGAATGAGGACCACCAAAAGATATTCTTAGAGAAAAAAATAGGTACTAGACATGTATGGGGTAGGGGAAGAGGGTCATGGTATATAAGAAGGTAAAGGGAAATTACATGTATTTAGAAAATTGAAGAATTTGGGGAATAACTCTGGTTTCTTAAGTGAGATATTAAAAAGTCTTTGTCCTAAACTTCAGAAAACAAAGTAAGAAAGAAGGAAAGAGAGAGAGAAAGGAAAGAAGAGATAAAAGAAAATGAGATGAAGAAAGGAAGGAATAAGAATAAAGAAAGAGAAAATCGCTTCTAGCCTCAATCTTAGAAGAAACCCTGGCATCTAACCCCTTCTATGTAAAACAAAGACTTCCATCATCATACTTTCAACCTGAAGATGGTATCAGAAGTGTAAGGCCTCAGGCAATCTGCTAGGAAGATGGCTGAGAGGCTTAGAACTTTCTTGTGAAGCCTAAAAAGCATGACAAAACCAAAGTGAGACCCTCTCCAAGGAAAGCATACAAGGTCTAATCTGACCCAAAGTGTAGTAGGTAGACCTCCACTCTTTTAAGATGTAGTGTGTGAACTAAGCCATGATGAGAGACAAGGAACTGGGAAGATGTAGAGCAGTCAACCAGACCTCTCAACAAAGAGCATCTTCACTCCAGAGTCAAACTTAAAAAAAAACAAAACCCACAACTCAACGAATATCAAGTCAGAGCAGCTAACCTCCAGAAATAGGACATCAGAGAACCAGGCAGTAGACATGATGTTTGTAAAATGCCTCTTGTTGGCAGTTTATTTGATATTTGTGGAGAGGATGAGGACCCATTTCTAAATCCTTCCCCTAGCTCACATCTCTGGAGTGCATTGTGATGAGTTTAAACAGGAAAGCACTTCACGTGTGGCAGTCACTGGGAGAAAGAGCACAGATCCAGCAAGAGACATACAAACCTTCTCTATTGCCTTCAGGGATGCCCTGGAGCCATGCTCTCTGGAAGGGGGTTTACAGTTATTTTTATAGAGTATCTATACAACTCTTTCCAGATCAGGGAAACATAGTCATTGAACCTTCCAAAAATTGGATTTTCTCATTCTTTAAGTCAGGGATTTGGATTCTCACCTTGTCTGAGAATCACAGAGATGGTTTGCCTCCATTTATACCCAGGAAGCTGGAACCAGTGGTCCCAGAGGCAGGTATGTCACCAGCCTCCCAACTTCACAGCCACTGAGAGGAAATCAAGTGAATTCAGTGCCTCTGGTTTTGAATGTGAGCACTGAAGTACAAACATCGTCCGCTAGCTTGACAAAAAATAAAGATGGTGAAAGATTTCTTTTATGTTTCAGGAAATTATTACGTTTTGGTGAAGTGCTTAAAGGTATAATATGAGCCGGATAATTTTCACAGCATTTGATGTAGTGAATGTGGTGGGGCTCTTCCATGACACATAACCAGTTTTAAGCCAACATTTATAAAATAAAAAATGAAACCAAGTTTCTCACTGGGAAAAATTAGTTTCCGTTCAGCAAGATGTCCTACGGCATCCTTATAATTTTTAGGTTTCAGTTTTCAGTACTAACTTTTACCACAAGGGATGACATTTAGAAAATAAAGAATCCTAGATGTCCCCTAAAAGGAAGTGCACCAAATGATTAGGAGAGTATCTGACCCCAAGTAAATCAATATTTAATTATAACCATTGGTCTGAACCTTCTTCTTGCCCTCTTCTTATTATAAAACCCCCAATATTGCTGTTTTCTTTATTCTTCCCTTTTGAGTAACTTTACAGATCAACCCTTTTCCTAGTATTATACTTAGTATTAAAAAAATGGACTTTTGACATGTCTGTGGAGAGCTACATAAATTAGTGCTATTAATATTATTTAAATTTAAGACATTGTGTAAAATAAATAGCAGTATAAAATATAATCCCTGCCCTTTAATAGCATGTAACTGAACAGGGAAATAAAACATATATGCTTATAAAAGTAATAAGTAGGGCTTCACTGGTGGCGCAGTGGTTGAGAGTCCGCCTGCCGATGCAGGGGACACGGGTTCGTGCCCCGGTCCGAGAAGACCCCACATGCCGCAGAGCGGCTGGGTCCATAAGCCATGGCCACTGAGGCTGCGCGTCCGGAGCCTGTGCTCCGCAACAGGAGAGGCCACAACGGTGAGAGGCCCGTGTACCGCAAAAAAAAAAAAAGTAACAAATATAAAAAACATTATGCTGATACTTCTAAAAATATGGTCTACAGGTGATCTGTATCAGATACATTTAGTATGCTGTTAAAACAGATGTGCCTAGGTCCCATCACAGATTTACTGAGTCAGAAATTCATGGGAATAGGGCCTAGGAAGCTACATGTTACAGGCACTCCAAAGTCTGCACCTTTTTTTTTTTTTTTTTTGGTATATGGAACTACCAGAAAATATTAAGAACTAGAAGTTCTCTCAGCCAGCAGTAGAAGGGAGAGATTATATCCAGAGGATCAGGAAAGGTGGCTGAGTATGTGAGATTTGAACTTGGTTTTGAATAATGAGCAGTATTTTGGCAGTGGTGGGAAGATAATACAAAAGATAGGGATGTAACATTAAAAAATGCTGATGGGGGAAAAGTAGCCAACTGGTTTGGCTAAAGGTGAGGAGAGGAGTGTTTGGAGAAAAATCTGGAAGGATAATTTAAAGAGCTTTTGAATGCCTAGCCAAGATACCTAAACTTTTCCAGTTTTTTTTAAAAAATAGTAAGGTAAATATTAATTATAAATAATGCAACTACACTACTAACATAAGATTACAGACATTTCTGAGTTGTGTGGGTAGAGATGGCCTTCACAGAGCATGCACCATCTTGAGAACAAAAAATAAAATGAAAAATCCTTCAAAACCACCTTTTCTAAGAACCAGCCCCAGAGAAATCAGGAGTTTTGTGAGAACTACAAAAATAATTTCTCCTGCTCCTATAAGTGCCACAGTGACCAACTGATTCTCTGTTTTCTATTTACAATTCAGGGGCACTGATGTATGGTGCAAGTATTTCTTGCTCAAATGCATTTTCTTTCTTTTACAAGTGAGAAAAAGGGAGCACCGTGGAAAAATCTATTCTGATCCTGAAAGCTAAAACTCCTATCCACCAGTTGATGAGAACGAGAAACAAGCTGAAAAGTTAATTCTTGGAAAATTGGCAGAGTGAATTCACTTCCTACTCTGCATATGTGTTAATAGGTGGATTCCTACTACTGCATTCACCTGCCAAGGTGAACCTTGGCCTGAGCCACGGCCCCTTTCCGGCTGGTGGCAGCAGGAGAGTTAGGGAACACAATTCACAATTAGGTGTCCAGCAGAGGGATGGTGCTGACAAACTTGGGTAAAATTACATCAAGCTCTTTGAGAGATGTGGTCTCTGGCTGGGGATGCCTCACTAATTCTGTTGAAGGCTTTCTCCTCAGGAAGGAACAAAGCAAGATCTAGGTAAATGAAGGAGGAAAAGAGAAAAAAATGGAACTGCAAGACACTCAAAGAACAAAAGAGAATGTGATGTTGAAACCTGGAGAATGCTCTGAGTCCTGAATTAATAGGATTAAAATTAAAAATAGATCTTGTGCAGTAAGTCCCAGTAGGATTTATGATACCACAGAAAGAAATATATATGGGGGGGTCAGGCTTAACTTAAATCTTTAAGAATATTTCTGCGCAACTTTTTCCTCGTAGCAACATGAAGCGTGAGAACACTGGGACTCATGTCCCTGCAAGGGCCGTGGTACAAAACTAGAGGCCAACAGTGCAAGTTTAAAGAAAGATAGAAATGAAGTAAAGTTCTTTACTACAGGCAAGAACTGAGGTTACCAAAACAGATGGACTTAGTAAGAACAAGAGTAGGTGGGAAGGAGGTGGGTCAGGAGATTTCTTAGTAACTGGGGAAACACACCTGAGGGAAATGCAAGGAACACAGATAAAGAAACAGCTTCTTGGGCTCTCCATAGCAACGTCTTCATCTGCAACTCTCACTGTACATACAGTTTCATCTTCTGCTGCCCTTTCTTCTCCCATGTCCTCTTAAGACTTCAGACTTAAGGCTTCTGAATGTAATTCTCATCCTCAGTACCAAGGACGGTGGGAACAATTACTCTCCCAGGAAAATTTTGTACAGTGGTTTTGCAGACATACTTGTGTTGGAGAGTGTTCTTCATCCTACTTAAAAAAAATTTTATTGACATATATTTGATATATTGTGTAAATTTAAGATGTGCAGCATGTTAATTTGATACATGTGTATAGTGTAATGTGAATGCCATTGTAGCAATAATTAGCACCTCCATCAGGTTACATAATTATCATCTGTTTTTAGTGGTTGGGCATCATCATACTTTTTATTGAAACATGTTACCCACAAATGAGGCATGCTGAGAATAATCCTGTCCATGGATTTTGTCCTGTACTTCTTTCTGCTCTTTTGTTCACCTACATATTTTAAGTGAACTTGCACCTTTCTTTTCACTTCAAGACTACATCTTCCTGGTTTAAAAAAAATTTTGTTGAGCTTGCTCCCATTTTCTGTGTGATACAGTGTAGATAAGAGACTTGCAGTCTTAGTCATTCTATCCTGAATATTAAAATACTAGAATCATTATTATATTTTGTCTACAGTATGCAAGTCAAGTAAAGTGATTATTAAAATAATAGGTAATTGTTTTTTGATCTTACTATGAGCCAGGAACTGTTTAGGTGCTTTTCATGCATTAAAACATTTAATCATCAAAATAGAACTGTGACATAGATATAATAATTATCCTCATTTTACAGATGTGAAAACTGAATCATACAACGAAAACAATGAAGAAGAGATGAAGCAATAATTCTAACTGCTAAGTTCACAGTCCTTAAGTCTTAATAACTTCAAATGGTGTGTTTTTTTAACTTAAAAAATCATAAGTGGAATATATGTACCTACATACCCCAAACTCAGAGGCAACAAATACACAAAACTTTGATTTATGCAAAATGAACACTCTGTGTGTTCAAATGAAAGGGTTATAGAAAACAAACCCAACATATATGATCATGAGGGACTTAATAAAAAATAATCTGGAGGGACTGGGTGCTAAAGGCATGACAATAAGACTAAAAAGAATTACCAAAAAAGTGAAAGACCACGGTATTTTCAGCATGTCTGGTCTGGTTGTATCCTCTGGGTGCTCATCCTGTAGGCAAACATTGGAAGGAAGGATTCATTCCAAAAATTCTTCGAATTGGAAAACTGGAAGGGAGTCCACTTTATAAAGGACATGAAAGTTAGTGGGCTCTCCTGCCTGAAATGCCTAGGAAAGATCCATCGTGAAAGGCTGGCTGTGGGAGTTCCGTGGAACTACAACCGAGGAGGGCTGTCTTTTGAAGTCTTTTATTCATTAGGGCCAATCACTTCCTGTCCATGCCCACTGCCTATCAATTGGTTACTTTGCTTTCATGTATGAGAAGATTTCTTATTTCTTATGCAAGAAATGACCCAGGGAATATACTCTTGCTTTGGTATCCTCCGTCCACTGACAATTGTCTCAAGCCTTCCTCCCTAAGGTTTTAATTACGGAAGACAGTGTTAACTTTTCATAGTCTTCAATTTAACATCTGCTCCTGCCAGGTTTATTTCATCCAGCCTGGGAGAAATAGCATAAATAACACTTCCCCTCTCTTCTGCTCCACCTGATGAAATGGGGTATAAAACACAGAATGGTGGCAAACAGGTAAACATATCAGAGCTTCTCTACCTGACATCATGAAGACTATTAACAAAGACTTAAGTGGTAGAGAAAAGGATTATCAGATGGACTTCTTTTCCTCTGATGGGTTAGAGAGCAAGTGTTACATGTCATTATGTGACTATCATTAGCCCCCTAGTTTACAACTATACTATAAAGACTACATAAAATGAAATAAGAAATAAAAATAGTAAGTAGGAATAATAGTAGATGCAAATAAATATGCCATGAAAAAGCAGAAACTGTATTTCATTAATCCTTACTCCTATTTCTATTAAATGTGGTAGGAAGTTTTAACATGTATCTTTTAGAGATGCGTGGTAGCAGCCCCTTGGATGTCAGACAGAGGTACATAGAAGGGACTCTATGATTTTGCTGTCTAGACTAGGGCTTACATTGATCAGTTTATATAAAAATAATGAAAGAAGAACTGGCCAATAAAAACAGAATTAGCTAAAGAGAGGCTTCTCGACCAAAATGCAAGTCAAATGCCTGCAGCTCTGGGATGAGAATAGGTTACAGATTATTTGATTTTTTGTTGTTGTTTGTTTGTTTGCTTCCTGACCATAAGAATCAGAGATTAGTTTGGGCATATCTTTTGATTTTTCCCATCAATATTTTCCCCAAATATTATCTCTCAAACTGTATTTGTTGAGACAACACAAAGGTTCTAGGCTATCTATTTCCTTTTGCTAGTGTATGTCTGAAAGGACAAGAAGTAAAGTGGAAGTGGTAAATTAAGACAGGGCACCTGACATTCTTTAGAAAATTTACTAGTTGGACTTTTTAAAGATCCTGTCTTTAAAAATGTGAGAAAAAGTTAATTTTTAGGTTAAGGAAGAGTTTAACATTTTACCAAAATGATCATGTGTCTCTAGGTCTGGATTAATTTCCTACAATAAAAATGTCAAACCAGAAAAATCACACTCTCTTGTGAAATTCAAGTATACTCCTCCTTAAGCAGAGGCTATGATAAATGTAATTAAATAAGACTTAAACAAATTGTTATGGAGGTTATAATAAAAGTATAAACACGACCCAGTGAATAGCTAATTTAAATACATCATTAGTAGGTCCTACATGTCACTACATATAAGACATCCATATAAAGTTCTGGTCTTCAGTAGGGGTGTTGTCCCCACAAGATGGAAAGAGAATACTTTGTGGAAGGCGACACTGGTGTAACGCGGGATAAATCCAAAATTCTGATACCTAGCATTAGTGGGATGATCAGTCTAATGAATATCACCCATGGAATGGAAGAGAATCTAATACTCTACGTTATTTCAAGGTAGATAATAAATATATAAAATTATAACAAGGTGAAAGCTGATTACCTTCTGTATAATCAAAAGATTATAAACCATCAGCTGATTTTTTGTCACGCACAAAATACAAAATGTCACATAGTAATTTCTCTAGATCAGTTACAGTTGGAAAAATTAATGAAAGTGATATCTTTTGTAACGGTATTCCAAAATTGACATGTCTAGGAATAAATCTATAAAAATAAATGTAAGACTTTTCTGGGGAATGTTATAAACTTTATTGAAAAACATTTCAAAAATCTAAATAAATAGAGGTATATACTATGTTCATGAATACAAAGTCTCACTATCATGAGGTCAAATTTTCTCAAATTATGTACAATTTCAATGACATTTTAGTCAAAATGCTAGAGTTTTGGGTTTTTTGTTTTTTGTTTCTTTTTTTATAAAAAGAGAGAATTGACTAGATGCTTCTTGAATTTGAATGGAAGAGCAAAGCTTTAGAAAAAAAAAAGCACCAAACATTCCTGAAGAAGAACAAAGAAGACTAATGTATGGCACGAGGGGTGTATGACACACACTAACAATGAGAAACTATTGTAGTTTTGGCCCAGAGATAGCTAATACAGTGACCAAGAAAACAGAAGCTGAGCCACAAAACAGGCCTAGGCATATATGCCATCTTGACATATGACAAAGCTCACATTGCTGGGTAAAGGGTTGCCTATTTAAAACAAGGTATGGGGGAAAATTATTTATTGGGAAAGAAATTAAATTTCTAGCTCACACTTACAAAAATCAATTCCACGGAAAGACATTTAGCCTCATTAAATTTAAGATTTACTATTTAACAAACAATACCATGAAGGCAACAAAACACCTGGAATACATATAACAAAAGGACTAGTATACAGAATATAGAAAGCATGCCTATGAATCAGTAAGAAAAAAATGGCTAATCGCTAGAAGCAGGCATTTCACTTATAAGGAAATGCAATCAAACAATAAATACATAAAAAGAAATCAATCTCATTAGTTCTATCAAGTACAAATTAAAGCCAAAATGCACTAGTATTTTATATCCTTTAAATTGCAAAACAAATGAAAAGCATAGCAATGCATTAGTAAGGATTAATGCATTCAAAGTTCTCATCTTCCACTGGTGGTCTTAAAGCCAACTACAACTTTCAACACGGAGAAGTCACAAAAATATGATGTTGTAAAAAAAAAAAAGACAAGTCACAGAAAAATGTAGACCATATAAAGTTGTTTGTATAAAAGTCAAAACTAGCAGAACTAAACATTATAAAAAATACACACAAATTTAGTAAAAAAAAAAAAAAAAAATTAAAAACATGTAAATGATTAACACCAGATCAGGATTGTCATTCCCTGGAGAGGGTGAAGGTTCATGAGTGGTTAGTGTGGAGGAGATGGCTGTATTGGAACATACAGCAAGCTGGTAATGTTTCATTTCTTAAGCCAAGTGGTAGAAATAGAGTGTTTATGTTATTATTATTTCTTAAGCTGAACATAAAAGTTAATGATGATTTATATATAATATATTTTACCCTTAAAAATTGTTCATATGTAGTGGGATTTCAAATTGAGTCTAAGACTCATTCTTTGCTGGGGCTAAGATAAGTTTAGAGATTTCAGGTAAACTAATTTATAAGGAGCACTGAGGAGATCCTTGGGAAGTAATGCAATCCTAAAGAAAAGGGGCCAGGTATGTTGCCTTTATACTGGGAAAAATTAGAAAATAAGGATAATAATAAATTAAGGAACAGTCCTTAATTTTGCAGAGGGCTGGAGCCCTTGTTAGAGAAAGGAGTACCAAAAAGTGTTAGGATATCCACAGGTATCTCATTTAATGCTTGTAAGAACTCTTTAAGGTAGGTAGAATTTTCTCCATTGGGGCAAAATAGGCTTGTCTTGCGTTCCACAAGGAGATGGACTCAACGATGCAATTTGTCCTATGGTCACATCTTAGTCAACAGATCTGAGTTCTAATCCAGGTGCCCGGTACGTTTTCCCTTACCCTAGAATTTCTCAACTTCTGCACTATTGACATTTTGTGCTGGATATTTCTTTGTTGTGAGGTCTGTCCCATGCACTGTAGGATGTTAAGCTGCCTCTCTGGTCTCGACCCACTAGACACCAGTGGCACCTTGTCTCCCCACCTCTAGCTTGTGACAGCCAAAAATGTCTCCAGACATTACCAAATGTCCCTTGGACAGCAGAGACCCCCTTACCCCTCGCCCCTCACCCCCCAGTTGGCAATCACTGGCCTACACCATATTTCAAAGGAGACCATGATTTTAAACATGTATGCGTACATCCTTATACATTCTTGTAATAGTGAGTTTCTAAAAGTAGTTCATCTTATTAAGCTCTGAGCCTCCAGAGTTCACACCAAGATTACTTGTAGCACGTGCTTATCAGTATTGAAAATCTAAGTAAATGTGCATAGAGACACATATGGTGAGATATATGTACATTACAGCTATGAAAAGAAATACCAAATCACATCATTTTTAGATGCTGAGGTAGAAAGAGAGAGAGTCCTTTTTCTTTCTTGATTTCCATCTCAAAAATTTTAGATCAAATGAATCCAAAGCAGTTGTTGAAATAACTCCAGACAATATGAGGGCAACACTAAGGAAGTAAAAGTGGTGGCTGATGCATATATTTAATCAATCAGTAACTTTATTGTTTCTTGATTGTTTGGTTTATTAGAGCAGCAATCTTTTTCATACCAATCTGGAGGATTCTCCTATCTATATCTGTGTCACCCCATTAACTGATTCAAGGTGTCATAATTTGTTAACCTGAAAACTGGAAATTTACATGATGCTCCATGAAAGGGGGGAATCAGGAGAACATATCTGGAAGTTGAGAATATAGTCTTTTATTTATTTAAAAATATGTTAGCCCCTATTTAATATCAGGGGCTATACTAGATATAGGTAGAAATGTGATGAAGATATTTCAAGATTAATCCAATGCTGCTTAGGAAACAGTGTTCAATCTATGGGTAGGAAAAATAGCAGAGTGAATTGGCTGGTTTTGTTCTGGAGGAAAAGGCTGCCTTCTTGGGAAATTACAATAGCATGCATGTGTTTTAAAGCCTAGAGGAAAAGAGACTTTAAAATCTGTTCATGATCTCCATCTCCACTGTGCTTAATTAAGACTTCAGTTTTGTCATTAAAAACAGAGGAAGTATTACTCTTTCATCTAGTCTCCACAGCAGACCAATTTTCATCCCACCAAAAGTTTACAACTGAGAATGATATCAAACAACTGACAATACTTTCATGCAGTGACTTCTCTTCCTATGAAAACATATCTTCAGTATGCTTTATCTATATTTCTAATTTATCAGTGTACACATCCACTTGGGTATGCACAGACGTACAGAGTTTTCTGCAGGAGTCAGAAAGATAAACTAAGCCTCTTATATCTGAGGTTTTAAAAATAATAATAATTACCTTTATTCCCAGCATAAACTCAAACCAATGTACCTATCTTATTCATAAGTGTGTAACTGTATTATCCACTTGACAAATTGGTAGTTTGTTACATAACCTTATTATCACCAACATGAATGTATGTCTTCCCCCTTAAAAACATCAACATTCGAAGAAAATGAAATAAGTTCCCCACTCTCTCAATCTTCTAAAGATTGAAAACCTAGTCATAATGTCGAAAATTATCATGGATTCTTAATTGACAGTAACTTTATTTGAGCTGCATCTACTGATTTGGAAAACATACTTTTGAAAACTGTTGTTCTATGAATGAAGTCATGTTTTAAGTACATTTACATTTTATTTTTCCTAACATCTACATATATTTGAAAAACAGTAGCTATATGTGAAACATTTAGCTTGGCGTGCAAAAGGAGTTCTCACTCTGAAGTTGTTTGTTTGTCAGTAAACACAAGATGGGGATTACTGAAAGAAATAAAGGACGCACAAGGAATTTTTCTCCCAGATCTTGGGAAACACAAAGCTAATCAGAGACAGAACCCATAGAGTCCTCAGAGACTCTCAAGGGTGTCAGTTTCTTGGCCATAAGCTTGGGACAATATGTGTCTTCAATACAAGGAAAGTTTGGTAAGTCAGATATTGTTAACTAAAAATTGTCCCTTGCCATCTACCTCTACAGAGAAATAGTAGGAAAATTGATCTCCTTTGCCCTGTTAACACTTCTCTCTGCACCCTTTCCCCATCTCACTTTAGACGCAGGCATCCACTCCTCTCTTCCTAGGTGCCTTTCGAGTACCAGGTGCCAACTAAAAATTGTCGCTTGCCATCCGTTTCTATAAGGATGAAGCCACTAGCCACCGCAATCACTGACCTTCGACACACCCTGAAAAGAGTTCCCGGTGGAGATCAGGAATGGGGCACTCTGTGCTCTGAGAAAACTGGCAGAACAGGCCTTCAGATAATTAGATATTTTCAGGAGAAGATTTTATAAGCCCAATTTCTTGCATCTTCTCATATCTAGAAAAGCACTAAAATTATTAACAGAGACATCTCCTCATGACCAGCTGCGAGCTTCTTGTGACCAGCAGCAAACAAGACCAAAGGGTGCAATCGAGCTGCACAAGCAGGCAGCCCAGACTCTCTTATACCTGTCACTGTGACACTGCACCTCTCCCTCAGATTAGACCTGTGTCCACATGGGGTGTGTTCCCTATGACCAGCTGACAGAGGAGAGAAAAAGCCAAGCTTGGTTCACGGATGAGTTGGGTCGGTATGTGGATGCAAACTGAAAACAGACTGCCTGCCAGGGGCGGCCTTATTGATGGAGGTGAGGGGAAATCTTTCTAATGGGTAGTCCACCTTCCCATCTGCTTTTTCTGGATTCTAAGGGAATAGGGACCTTGTCTACCTCCTTTAACCCTGTATTCCAAGTACTTAGAAGTTTACTGGCAGAGAAAGAGGTACTCAATAAATACTTGTTGAACGAATGAGTCAACTCAACAATATTCATTAAGCACATATTCGAACCCAGGAATATCAAAAATATTTGGTGGCTTATTAATTAAGACTTTCATTGATTTTGTACCTGGCACGCCAACACAAACACTAGGAGATGTGCAGAATCAGTTTTTAAAAAAAGCAATGGGTAGATCTTGAGCCTTTACTTGATTAGACAATTCATGCATAAATAACCAAGTTTGGAAAGGAAGCACAATGAAGGTGTCCAGATACAGGAGCACGGGGAAAGGGTGTGGATATGATTTGACACTATTTTCTCCCCATATTTCCATAATTCTAAAACTTTTTTTTTAAAGTTTTTCATTTATTTTGAGGTGGATGCACATACAGCCCTTACACTTCTTTTGGAAGGAAAATTACTTTTCCCAGTCATTATTCCATTGGGTTATCCCAGTTTAACACAAGCATTTATAGATTTCTGCTGAAATGAATTGAATTTAGTTCAGTGAATGTGCAGAAAGGAAAATGCAACATGTAACTTAAATCAGATATTAGTCCGGGGGCTGACAAAATCCAATCAATTAGATTGTTTTATTTGTGGCAAATGTGTGCGATAGTTCACACCCTGCCCATAGGCTGTAATATGGAAAATGTGCACACGCATACGTAGAATCCTGGTCCTTGCAAAACTTCTGTCCAAAATTCCATATGTACAAAATAAGACTCTGATCCAGCAATCACGGTGCTTGGTGTTTACCTAAATGAGTTGAAAACTTATGTCCACACAAATACCTAAACAAAGATGTTTGTAGCAGCTTTATTAATCATCGCCAAAAGTTAAAAACAACCAGGATGTCCTTCAGTAGGTGAATAGATAAATAAACATCCAAACTATGAAATATTTTTCAATGCCAAAAAGAAATGAGCTTTCAAGATATGAAAAGACAGGAAGGAAACTTAAATGAATATTACCAAGTGAAAGAAGCCAATCTGAAAAGGCTACATACTGTATGAAATCCAACTATATGACATTCTCAGAAAAGGCAACACTATGGAGATAGTAAAAGGATCAGTGGTTGCCAGGACTTAGAGTAGCAGAAGGGATGAGTAGGCAGAGCACAGGGGATTTTTAGGGCAGTGAAACTATTTTGTAGGGCACTATAATAGTGGATACTTGTTATCATAAATTTGTTCAAGTTCATACAGTGTACAACACCAAGAATGAATTCTAATACAAACTGTAGACTTCGAGTAATAATGATGTGTCGACGTGGGTTCATCAATTGTAACAAATGTTCCACTCTGATGCAGGATGGTGGCAGGAGGGAAGGCTATGAATGTCTGGGGGCAGGGACTATATGGGAATGCACTGTACTTTCAGCTCAAATTTTTCTAAAGCTAAAACCACTCTAAAATATAACATCTATTAAAATTTATAGAAAGAAAGTAAGCCAAAACAAAAAGTAATCTGCTGTAGGGACACTTATGGTTCATGGGCAGGATGTTAGCTAGGCTTGATAAGGGGCTGGGCAGAAAACAAGAAAACTGTTTGGAATGCAGGCAGGCATTCTGTTTTTCCCTTCCTCTTAGACCAATCCTTAGTCTATGCTTTTCTAAAAAAAAAAAAAAAACTAGCATCTGTAACCCACACTGGTGGTTGCTTGCTCAGTGTCTATTCTCTGTATAGTTGTCCCTTCCCCATTACTAACAGAACTCCAGTGTGCTCAGAGAGCAATATGTCTAGCTTTCCCAGATACCTTTGCATCTTGGACATTGTCCAAGCTGATGAGATGTAAGCAGAAGCAGATATCACAGGGTGAGGATCTCAGAAAGCTGTGAATGAAAAAAATTCTGATGGTGTGGACCTTTTTCCATTCTTCCTAGAATGAACCACCATGCAAGGAGATGGAGTAACTATCTTGTGGCTGAGAGGGTGACAGCCACATGCTAATGGTCATGGAGCAGAAAACTAGAAGAATTATGGGTATTTTGCCAGCCCAGGATTGCCTATCTCTGTACCTCTCATTATGTGGACAAAAATTTTTAAAGTAAGCTAAAGTAGTTGGGTTTCTGTTTCATTCTTTCAACAAATCTCTAATTGATAAAACATCTACTAGCTCTTTCTTTCTGGGCAGATACACATTCTCTGTTGCTCTGGTCCCTGGAGAAAGATGGCTGCCCACGTATTTGCAGTTTATATTATCTCAGTTAGTGAGAATGGTCCAGACTGAACTAGAATCTCTCAGACTGCAGGTGAGCTTCATTAGAGAAAGAATCTGATGAGCCTGGCTGGTCCAAATAAGTATGTGTAGGGGCAGGATAACATCTATAAATATGGCTGCCCAGGCCCAAACACTGAAGGATTACAGAGAAAAGGGTTCAACATAAAGGAAGAAGATAGTCTAACTGTGTGAATTGCTATCACTTTATTTAGATTCAGTGAACTCAACCACAGCAGCTGATACTCTGATCACTTCTGTTATGCGTGAGCAGATACAATTGTGCCTGATGATTTAAGTTCTCCTTAGCAGGGAGCATTTCTGGGTGGAAAGAACTTCCCTGGAAGTTGAGTTGAGATCAGATATGTATATAAAAGGGTCCTTGATCTGGCATCCATTTTTCAGAATTTCTGTGTGTGTGTGTGTGTGTGTGTGTGTGTGTGTGTGTGTGTGTGTTTTCATTTATACATAAGTGGGAGCCAAATTCAGTCAGGACACTGTCTATACCATCTGTACCACCTATATGCAAGGACTGGAATATACTAGCAATAGGAGACATGGAGTCTGTCATTTCATACTTATAATTTACCTACGGAGGCAGGGTATACACATAAAAGTAATTAATAAGGTAAATAAAGTTCCAGTTTCTCTGCCCCCAAAGTATGATTTAGATCACAGTTGTTATAAGAGATCAGAGAAAAGAGAGAAGATGGTTGTCATTAAAATTTGTTTGAAAATGACAGATCAAGTTCTATCCCAAGGTGAAGCATGTATTATAATTAGACAAAAGAAAACTATATGTGATGGTTCTCCATTCAACCGCAGAGTTAGTGTCTGAGAAGACACATCTAAACACAGATGTATAAAGGAGTGACTTGCCAAAATCTTCTGTAACACAGAGTGGAATGGAATCTGGTAGTCTGCAACTATTTGACACCACTATAGTTCCTGGGCATAGACCTGACAGCCTAAACTTCCTTACGGCCTACAAATCTGTTAAAGGAAGTGATGTCACATGTCAGATGCACTTCACAACCTCAGGGTCTCCTGGACTTATTCTGTGAGATATACTTTCTATCACTGGTGTTTACAGAAACATTATAGTACTGGCTACTCAACAGCTCATTTTTATATATTTTAAAGACACCTTCTTTTATAATCCAAAGACAATAATCCCAAGAGTGTAGTAAAAATTTTGACAGAGATTCTGTGAGAATCATCATCTAAAACTTGCAACATCCTTCAGAATATTGTATTCCCCATCCCTCAGTCATATTTAATTCACACATTCAGTCCATATTTGTTGTGTGCTTAATCAATACCAGGTGCAGGAGTACAGAAGGGAATAAGACAAATACGTGTCCCTCGCTTTCTGGAATTTACAGAGGACTGAGGAAGACTGATGTTAAATAGTTCCAAATGTAAAAAACGCTACGAGAGGAAACATATACAGACTACGATGGAGTGACCTAAAGTTAACTCATGGGAGGAGAATAGTACCAAACATTTACACCCTTTCCCCATAATCCACATTTAAAGTGTTAGATTATCAACCTTTGAAACTATCTCTGGAAGGATAAGATCCGAAAATGCTCAATTCCAAGAGCACTTTCACTTTTTGGAACGGTAACTTGGGCCTTTGCCAGTATCCGACCAAAAACAGATAAATAAGCAACGGGACCCATCTATATGCAGCTGTATCGAAAACTGTATTCCACATGTGACAACATATTATTAAAAGAGCAAAATCATAGCTTCCAACTGCCTGTTGAGATGCACAGCATCCCTCTTTTCTCTGTAATGTTAGACTTTATTGCGTTTGTCGGCAGCATATTCTATTTTAATATTTGATAAACAGATACAGAACGAACTGTTTCAAGCTACAATCCTGTACTGCTTCAGCTGTTCACCTTTCTGAAGCAAACTCTCTAGCCTCAAACGAATATCCCCCCTCCAAAAAGGAAAATCAATTTTATATGACTGTGGAAATGTGTTTATTTTTCTACCCTCAGGATTAAAAATGCTGAGAAATGATTAATAATAATTTGTCTAGAAAGATAACACAGGCATTTTAGGGGGGTAGTGATTTAGCATCTTTAATTTTCATCAGTTCTAACATTTTATCATTAAAACTGCATGAATATATATAGAGAGAGAGATGAAAGAAAACGAGAAAGGTAGTATTACCTCCTGTCTCTTAGGCGGTATTTCCTATGTTTCAGATTTCTACGTGGTCTGACTCCATTTCAGTCAATTTTCCATAGCCTGCCTGTCTCACATCCGCTGAGAGAACACACCAGTGCTGTGTTTATGCTAATTTTATGCTCTCTGAGTTGTGTCTGTTATTCAAAGCAGTTGAAGCAGTTATTGCCAGTAATCTTATTTCTGTGGGAGCCCCAGGGCAGACGAGGCCTCAAAATCAGGCCTGCAGACTGAGGCAAAGCCATCACAGCCTGCTGGTAAATGGCAGTTCTTTCCCTCCGAATCTGATATCAGTTACTCCACAAACACAGTAATAAAATGAAACAAATCAGATTTTCAAGTAAATAAACCAGACTTCAGTGAGAAGCGACAATGGTCCGGGCAACAGGAGTTTAATAAGTGATACATAGGGGGAAATACAAAAGCACTACGCCTCTCCCTCTACCCTCTGTATTTTAAAGCAACCTCCCTAACACTGGAAACAGAAAGTTGCTCGAATCCAACAGCAAGAAGAGAGGAGGCGAATCAAGCAAAACCAGCAGTAAGGTGGACGTCGACTTTCTCTTTTCTAAAATCAAGCAACAGTACTTAAAATTATATTATTTGCTATTGAAGAGTGGCTAGGGATGTGTAAACAAAAGATTCACAAAGACTAATGGACTTGTCTGTTCTCTTCACCCATTAAAAACTAACAGCCTTTAAAAAACTCAACAAAATGGAAACAAAGGTAACCAGTGTAGTTTCCTGATGAAGGGATATTAGTTCTCCGGTTAACACAGGGTAACAGGAGCGTTTTGATGCAGCAAAAGTGGTGACCAAGGTCTCTTTGTCTCATCGAAGAATCGTAGACTCAGGGGATCATTCATTTCTGGCAACTTCTTGTTTCCAATAGGTTGTTAACTCTGTTCATTCTTGGCTATTTCCCCACTCCACCCGCCTCCACCGTTATCACTCACTGGTTATAAACAACTAAAACAGCTGCCCTGCAACAAAAAATAAAATGAGGAGTGTCTAAATCTACATTAGTAGTATGACAGAATTCTTCCAGAAACCATGTGCCTTCTGACACTGGCTTCCTTCCATTCAGCATAATGGACTTGGGACCTTTCCGTAGTGCCTGTGTTAGAAGTTGGCTCCTTTTTTTCCTGAGCAGTATTCCGTTGTATGAATGTACAACATAGTTTGTTTATTCATTCACTGAAGGACATTTTTTTTTTCCAATTTGGGGCATTTAAAGCTTTTTTTTTAAGATACATTTATTTATTTATTTATTTTTGGCTGCATTGGGTCTTCGCTGCTGTGCGCAAGCAGGGGCTACTCTTCATTGTGGTGCGCGGGCTTCTCGTCGCAGTGGCTTCTCCTGTTGCGGAGCACGGGCTCTAGGCATGCAGGATCAGTAGTTGTGGCTGGAAGGCTCTAGAGCGCAAGCTCAGTAGTTGTGATACACAGGCTTAGTTGCTCCGTAGCATGTGGGATCTTCCTGGGCCAGGGCTCGAACCCGTGTCCCCTGCATTGACAGGCGGATTCTTAACCACTGTGCCACCAGGGAAGTCCCCAGTTTGGGGCATTTATTAACAGAGTTGCTATACACATTCATGTACAGATTTTTGTGTGAACACTGTTTTCATTTCTTTAGGGTAAATATCGAGAAGGGCATTGGAGGATTGTATGGTAAATGTATGTTTATTTTTATAAGAAACTGCCAAGCCATTTCTATAGTGGACGAACTACTTTTTATTTGCTCCAGAATGTATGAGATTTTTATTTCCTCCACATCTTCACCAGCACTTGATACTGTGCTAGTATTTTTTAAATTTTAGCTATCTAAATGGATGTATGCTGGTTTTAATTAGCATTTCACTAATGGCGAATGATGCTGAACATCTTCTCATGGGTTTATTTACCATTTTTTCCTTTGTCTGAAGTGTCTAAGCCCTTTGTTCAATTTTAAATTAGGTTGTTTGTTTTACTATTGCAGAGTTTGAGAGTTCCTTAGTGTATTCTGAATACAAGTCTTTTGTTGGATATGTGACATGCAAATATTTTTGTCAACCTGTAGTTGTCCTTTAATTATGTTACCAGAGTTTCTTACAGAGCAATTTTTAAAATTTTTGATGAAGTCCAATTTATCAATATTTTCTTTGATGAATTGTGATTTTATGTCATGTCTAAGAAATATTCCTCTAATCTAAGTCATTAAGATTTTCTCTTAAGTTTTCTTCCACAAATATTATAGGTTTACATTTCACTTTTAGGTCCATAATCCATTTTGACTTACATTTTGTATAAAGTCAGTTTACTTTTTTCCACCTTTGGATGACCAATTATGCCAATATAATTTGTTGGAACCAGTTGGGTGTGGAGGAGTCTTCTTAAGGAGATTTAAAACAATAAATTCAATTTTATCAATTATTATAGGACAGGCAGGTTATCTTTTTTATCTTAGGTATGTTTTTTTCAATATTTTTCTGTTGTTCAGATTAGATAATTTCTACTGATGCATGTATCTTCAAGTTCACTAACTCCTTTGTCATCTCCATTCTCCTGTGGAGCACTTTGAGTGAGTTTTATCTTGGTTATTGCATTTTTACAATACAATATTTAGGGAGGGACCAGGCTGCTAACTATGAAAGTGACTTTTATGGGATCACTTGGAGAACTTGAAATACATGCCCTCCTGGGTAACATTGAGGACTGGTGCCTGATTCATGCCACAGAGAGCTACAGTGGCATATGTCAACATCAGAATTGGCTTGCATTTGCAAAGTTTGGCAAAGTATGCATCAGTACTTCCTATGGTCCAGAGGTTGGTCACATGGAAGAGAGAGCCAGCTTGGAGCTTTTTAGTTCTATTCTTCCAAGAGTGAATACATTTTAACAGAGTCTGTGTAGTATGAATTTATGGAAAAGTAGGCACTGAAGAGGGAGTTGTGAGTCCCAGGGAATACATTACCCATGAGAAGAGAAATGTAACTAAGAGGAGGTTTCCCAAAGCAGAGGACTCTGAGGACCCAAGGAACATCCCTTTGTTAAGAACTGTGAAAGGTCTGAGATTTTGCTTTTTTGCAAGCTGGGGAGTTCGCTTCCCACAGTTTCATGGATGCTGGCAGAGGATACAAGACTCCTGCATCAGAAACCAAGGGCTTTATTACTCACATCACTAGCAATACCCAGAAAAATCAGCATTTTCTTGCACTAGTTCCCTAAGCCCCAGGTTCTACAGGGAATTGCAGAAAGGGTCAGAAGACACCTACCTGAGCAATGGGTTGCATTACAGAAGAGAAGCCCTGAGTTCAAGGAATCTAAATCTTTTATACTGGAAAGTACACATGACTATTTTTTTCTCTGGAGGGAGACCCTATTCCTATCTTCTGAGGCTATACACTGTACAAACACCCTGAAAAAGATAGTCTAGAACAAAAGCAATCAGTGCTTCTACTCATGAGGTGTCCAGAAACAGAAGAGACCCACCAACAACTGTCTTCCAACATCACAAAAAAATCAGCTTTGAAAATCTGCTCAGAGAGAGTGGCCCAGGGAGGGTAAACGTCAACTTCCAATAATACCTGTCACTTGGCCAACACGTATTTTCTTGTCTTTTTTTCAAAGTGCAACCCAGCAGCTAGAGCAGGAAGCGATGAGCAGAATAAGAAAGCAGAAGCCAAGCACACAAGGCAAACTGTCCACACAAACAAGTCAGCAGGAGGTGGGGAGACTCTTACTTTCCCACGAAGCTGAAGTGTTTACTGCTATCTTGAATGGAACACCTTTTCTTTTTAATAAAACTACATTTTTGTATCATAAAGTACACAGAACTATCTAGTGTAAGTGGAAGGACAGGAAACTCATGTGGTCTGCTGAGTTTTCATCTAGTGGCAGGAGAAAGGTTTTCTCCAGCCTATAAAGTACAAAAAGGTGGTGAAAGAGAAATATGTGTTACATTTTGATTATTACCACTTTCCATGTCGTTCCATTTATTGGTTACAATAATAATGATGACTACCCTTTATTGAATGTTTTCACCCTACAGGCACGTTCTTTTTCTTTTGCATAGATTAACTAATTTATAAACAACCCGCATGGTGGTGGCCAATATTATGCCCATTTAACAGAAGAAAAAAGTAAGGCATAGGGAAGTTAAGCAACTTGCCCAAGGTTGCAGAGCTCATAAGTTGTGAAGAGTCAAACCCCAATATCTGACTCCAGAGCCTCCCTTTCTAACCTGACTTATGGCACCTGCCTGTGTGAAGCTAAGCATATGTGTAAAAAAAAAAAAAGAAAGGTGAAGAAGATGGGGAGGGAGAGATGCTGCTTTCTGGTTGAAATCCGTATATAATTTTAGAAATACACTAATGATTTCTGAAAGCCACCACTAAACCTTTGTGAGTGGATAAGCAGAAGGCATACTTATCATGGATTTTTAAATTATCCTTTTGCTTCTCTGTGGAGTTTAACGATTTAATCTATTTAGATTTTATTCTTTATCTCTAATACAAGGGTATTAAATGGGGGAGAATTCTTAAGTTCCTTACAATTCTTTAGGGCCAACCTATGCAGGCAAATCAAGACCCCTATGACCTCAAAACTTTATAGGCAAAGAGAGAGAAATGTACTTAGATAAATATGACAGAAATAGAGAAAGTGTGTAGCTACATAAAGAGATGGTATATATATTTTGTAGAATGAGGAAGTTGGCGCAGTTTCAAGGAAGAATAAAATATACTTTAGTCAAGATATGATCTTGTGAGAGAGACCTTCAAGGTGGCAGAGGAGTAAGATGCGGAGATCACCTTCCCCCCCACAAATACATCAGAAATACATCTACATGTGGAACAGCTCCTACAGAACACCTACTGAATGCTGGCAGAAGACCTCAGACTTCCCAAAAGGCAAGAAACTCCCCACGTACCTGGGTAGGGCAAAAGAAAAGAGAAAAAACAGAGACAAAAGAATAGGGATGGGACCTGTAACTGTGGGAGGAAGCTGTAAAGGAGGAAAGGTTTCCACATACTAGGAAGCCACTTCACGGGCGGAGACTGTGGGGGGTGGAGGGGGGAAGCTTCAGAGCCGCAGAGAGCACAGCAACAGGGGTGCGGAGGGCAAAGCAGAGAGATTCCCGCACGGAGGATCGGGGCGGATCAGCACTCACCAGAGAGGCTCGTCTGCTCATCCGCCGGGGTGGGTGGGACTGGGAGCTGAGGCTCGGAGGTCGGATGGCAGGGAGAGGACTGTGGTTGGCTGCATGAACACAGCCTGAAGAGGCTAGTGAGCCACAGCTAGCCGGAGGGAGTCCAGGAAAAAGTCTGGAGCTGCCCAAGAGGCAAGGGATCATTGTAGCGGGGTGCGCGAGGAGAGGGGATTCAGAGCACTGCCTAAACAAGCTCCAGAGATGGGCGCGAGCTGCGGCTATCATTGCTGACACCAGAGACGGGCGTGAGACGCTAAGGCTGTTGCTGTGGCCACCAAGAAGCCTGTGTGCAAGCCCAGGTCACTATCCACACCTCCCCTCCCGGGAGCCTGTGCAGCCCACCACTGCCATGGTCCCATGATCCAGGGACAATTTCCCCAGGAGAACACACGGTACGCCTCAGGCTGTTGCAACATCATTGCTACTGCCAGGATCCCGTGAATCCAGGGACAACTTCCCCAGGAGAACACACGGTGCGCCTCAGGCTGGTGCAACGTCATGCTGACTTCTGCCGCCACAGGCTCGCCCCGCATTCTGTACCCGCCCCCTCGCTCCCGCCTGAGTCAGCCAGAGCCCCCTAATCAGCTGCTCCTTTATCCCTGTCCTGTCCGGGTGGAAACAGACGCCCTCAGGCGACCTACACACAGAGGCGGGGCCAAATCCAAAGCTGAAACCCAGGAGCTGTGGAAACAAAAGAGAGAAAGGGAAATCTCTCCCAGCAGCCTCAGGAGCAGTGGATTAAATCTCTATTATAATCAACTAGATGTACCTGCATCTGTGGAAGACCTGAATAGACAATGAATCATCCCAAAATTGAGGCAGGGGGCTTCAGGAGCAACTGTAGATTGGTGTTTGCTTTCTGCATCTAATTTGGTTTTGGTTTTATGTTTATCTTAGTTTAGTATTTAGAGCTTATTATCATTGGGAGATTTGTTTATTGATTTGGTTGCTCTCTTCCCTTTTTTTTGGTATATATTTTTTTCCTCTTACTCCTATTGTGAGTGTGTATGTGCATGCTTCTTTGTGTGATTTTGTCTGTATAGATATGCTTTTACCATTTGTCCTAGGGTTCTGTCTGTCTGTTTTTTGGTTTTTGTTTTTTTATTATTATAGCTTTTAGTGCTTGTTATGATTGATGGATTTGTTTATTGGTTTGGTTGCTCTCTTCTTTCATTCTTTCTTTTTTTAATGACTTTTAAATTTTTAATAATTGTTTTAATAACTTTATTTTATTTTATTATTTTTCCTTTCTTTCCTTTTTTTTCTCCCTTTTCTTCTGAGCCATGTGGCTGACAGGGCCTTGATGCTCCAGCCGGGTGTCAGCCCCGTGCCTCTGAGGTGGGAGAGCCAAATTCAGGACATTGGTCCACAAGAGACCTCCTGGCTCCATGTAATATCAAACAGCAGAAGCTCTCCCAGAGATCTCCATCTCAATGCCAAGACCCAGCTCCACTCAATGACCAGCAAGCTAAAGTGCTGGACACCCTATGCCAAACAACTAGCAAGACAGGAACACAACCCCACCCACTAGCACAGAGGCTGCCTAAAATCAAAATAAGGCCACAGACACCACAAAAGACACCATGAGACATGGACCTGCCCACCAGAAAGACAAGATCCAGCCTCATCCACCAGAACACAGACACTAGTCCCCTCCACCAGGAAGACTACAGAACCCACTGAAACAACCTGAGCCACTGGGGGCAGACACGAAAAACAACGGGAACTACGAACCTGCAGCGTGTGAAAAGGAGACCCCAAACACAGTAGGTCAAGCAAAATGAGAAGGAAAAGAAACACACAGCAGATGAAGGAGGTAAAAACCCACCAGACCTAACAAATGAAGAGGAAATAGGCAGTCTACCTGGAAAAGAATTCAAAATAATGATAGTAAAGATGATCCAAAATCTTGGAAATAGAATGGAGAAAATACAAGAAACGTTTAACAAGGACCTAGAATAATTAAAGAGCAAACAAACAATCATGAACAATACAATAAATGAAATTAAAAATTCTTAAAAGTGGAAATAACTACTGCAGAGCAGAATAAAGAAAAAAGAATGAAAAGAATTGAGGACAGTCTCAGAGACCTCTGGGACAATATTAAACGCACCAACATTCGAATTATAGGGGTTCCAGAAGAAGAAGAGAAAAAGAAAGGGACTGAGAAAATATTTGAAGAGATTATAGTTGAAAACTTCCCTAATATGGGAAAGGAAATAGTTAATCAAGTCCAGGAAGCACAGAGAGTCCCATACAGGATAAATACAAGGAGAAACACGTCAAGACACCTACTAATCAAACTATCAAAAATTAAATACAAAGAAAAAATATTAAAAGCAGCAAGGGAAAAATAACATCCAAGGGAATCCCCATAAGGTTAACAGCTGATCTTTCAGCAGAAACTCTGCAAGACAGAAGGGAGCGGCAAGACATATTTAAAGTGATAAAAGGGAAAAACTTACAACCAAGATTACTCTACCGAACACGGAACTCATTCACATTCAATGGAGAAATTAAAACCTTTAGAGACAAGCAAAAGCTAAGAGAATTCAGCACAACCAAACCAGCTTTACAACAAATGCTAAAGGAACTTCTCTAGGCAAGAAACACAAGAGAAGGAAAAGACCTACAATAACGAACCCAAAACAATTAAGAAAATGGGAATAGGAACATACATATCGATAATTATCTTAAGTGTAAATGGATTAACTGCTCCAACCAAAAGACACAGACTGGCTGAATGGATACAAAAGCAAGACCCATATATATGCTGTGTACAAGAGACCCACTTCAGACCTAGGAACACATACAGACTGAAAGTGAGGGGATGGAAAAAGATGTTCCATGCAAGTAGAAATCAAAAGAAAGCTGGAGTAGCAATTCTCATATCAGATAAAATAAACTTTACAACAAAGACTATTACAACAGACAAAGAAGGACACTACATATGATCAAGGGAAAAATCCAAGAAGAAGATATAACAATTGTAAATATTTTTGCACCCAATATAGGAGCACCTCAATACATAAGGCAAACACTATCAGCCATAAAAGGGGAAACTGACAGTAACACAATCATAGTAGGGGACTTTAACACCCCACTTTCACCAATGGACAGATCATCCAAAATGAAAATAAATAAGGAAACACAAGCTTTAAATGATACATTAAACAAGATGGACTTAATTGATATTTATAGGACATTCCATCCAAAAACAACAGAATACACATTTTTCTCAAGTGCTCATGGAACATTCTCCAGGATAGATCATATCTTGGGTCACAAATCAAGCCTTGGTAAATTTAAGAAAATTGAAATCGTATCAAGTATCTTTTCCGACCACAACGCTATGAGACTAGATATCAACTACAGGAAAAATTCTGTAAAAAATACAAACACATGGAGGCTAAACAATACACTACATAAGAACCAAGAAATCAAAGAGAAATCAAAAAATACCTAGAAACAAATGACAATGGAAACACGATCGCCCAAAACCTATGGGATGCAGCAAAAGCACTTCTAAGAGGGAAATTTATAGCAATACAATCCTACCTTAAGAAACAAGAAACATTTCAAATAAACAACCTAACCTTACACCTAAAGCAATTAGAGAAAGAAGAACAAAAAACCCCCCAAAGTTAGAAGTAGGAAAGAAATCATAGATCAGATAAGAAATAAATGAAAAAGAAATGAAGGAAATGATAGCCAAGATCAATAAAACTAAAAGATGGTTCTTTGAGAAGATAAACAAAATTGAAAAACCATTAGCCAGACTCATCAAGAAAAAAAGGGAGAAGACCCAAATCAATAGACTTAGAAATGAAAAAGGAGAAGTAACAACTGACACTGCAGAAATACAGAGGATCGTGAGAGATTACTACAGGCAACTATATGCCAATAAAATGGACAACCTGGAAGAAATGGACAAATTCTTAGAAATGCACAACCTGCCAAGACTGAACCAGGAAGAAACAGAAAATATGAACAGACCAATCACAAACACTGAAATTGAAACTGTGATTAAAAATCTTCCAACAAACAAAAGCCCAGGACCAGATGGCTTCACAGGCGAATTCTATCAAACATTTAGAGAAGAGCTAACACCTATCCTTCTCAAACTCTTCCAAAATATAGCAGAGGGAGGAACACTCCCAAACTCATTCTACGAGGCCACCATCACCCTGATACCAAAACCAGACAAGGATGTCACAAAGAAAGAAAACTGCAGACCAATATCACTGATGAACCTAGATGCAAAAATCCTCAACAAAATACTAGCAAACAGATTCCAAAAGCACATTAAATGGATCATACACCATGATCAAGTGGGGTTTATCCCAGGAATGCAAGGATTCTTCAATATACGCAAATCTATCAATGTGATTAACCATATTAACAAATTGAAGGAGAAAAACCATATGATCATCTCAATAGATGCAGAGAAAGCTTTTGACAAAATTCAACACCCATTTATGATAAAAACCCTGCAGAAAGTAGGTGTAGAGGGAACTTTCCTCAATATAATAAAGGCCGTATTGCACAACCTTCCGAGACTGAATCAGGAAGAAATAGAAAATATGAACAAACCAATCACAAGCACTGAAATTGAAACTGTCCTCAATGGTGAAAAACTGAAACCCTTTCCACTAAACTCAGGAACAAGACAAGGTTGCCCACTCTCACCACTCTTATTCAACATAGTTTTGGAAGTTTTAGCCACAGCAATCAGAGAAGAAAAAGAAATTAATGGAATCCTAATTGGAAAACAAGAAGCAAAGCTGTCACTGTATGATACTATACATAGAGAATCCTAAAGACGCTACCAGAAAACTACTAGAGCTAATCAATGAATAATCAATAGCAGACCAATATCACTGATGAACCTAGACGCAAAAATCCTCAACAAAATACTAGCAAACAGATTCCAAAAGCACATTAAATGGATCATACACCATGATCAAGTGGGGTTTATTCCAGGAATGCAAGGATTCTTCAATATACGCAAATCTATCAATGTGATTAACCATATTAACAAATTGAAGGAGAAAAACCATATGATCATCTCAATAGATGCAGAGAAAGCTTTTGACAAAATTCAACACCCATTTATGATAAAAACCCTGCAGAAAGTAGGTGTAGAGGGAACTTTCCTCAATATAATAAAGGCCGTATATGACAAGCCCACAGCCAACATCATCCTCAATGGCGAAAAACTGAAAGCATTTCCACTAAGGTCAGGAACAAGACAAGGTTGCCCACTCTCACCACTCTTATTCAACATAGTTTTGGAAGTTTTAGCCACAGCAATCAGAGAAGAAAAGGAAATAAAAGGAATCCAAATCGGAAAAGAAGAAGTAAAGCTGTCACTGTTTGCAGATGACATGATACTATACATAGAGAATCCTAAAGATGCTACCAGAAAACTACTAGAGCTAATCAATGAATTTGGTAAAGTAGCAGGATACAAAATTAATGCACAGAAATCTCTGGCATTCCTATACACTAATGATGAAAAATTTGAAAGTGAAATTAAGAAAACACTCCCATTTACCATTGCAAAAAAAAGAATAAAATACCTAGGAATAAACCTACCTAGGGAGACAAAAGACCTGTATGCAGGAAACTATAAGACACTGATGAAAGAAATTAAAGATGATACAAATAGATGGAGAGATATACCACGTTCTTGAATTGGAAGAATCAACATTGTGTAAATGACTATACTTCGCAAAGCAATCCACAGATTCAGTGCACTTCCTGTCAAACTACCACAGGCTTTTTTCACAGAACTAGAACAAAAAAGTTCACAATTTTTATGGAAACACAAAAGACCCCGAATAGTCAAAGCAATCTTGAGAAAGAAAAACAGAGCTGGAGGAATCAGGCTCCCGGACTTCAGACTACTACAAAGGTACAGTAAGCAAGACAGTATGGTACTGGCACGGAAACGGAAATATAAATCAATGGAACAGGATAGAAAGCCCAGAGATAAACCCACTCACATATGGTCACCTTAACTTTGATAAAGAAGGAAAGAATATACAATGGAGAAAAGACAGTCTCTTCAATAAGTGGTGCTGGGAAACAGTTACATGTAAAGGATAAAATTAGAACACTCCCCAACACCATACACAAAAATAAACTCAAAATAGATTAAAGACCTAAACGTAAGGCCAGACACTATCGAACTCTTAGAGGAAAACATAGGCAGAACACTCTATGACATAAATCACAGCAAGATCCTTTATGACCCACCTCCTAGAGAAATGGAAATAAAAACAAAAATAAACAAATGGGACCTAATGAAACTTAAAAGCTTTTGCACAGCAAAGGAAACCATAAACAAGACGAAAAGACAACCCTCAGAATGGGAGAAAATATTTGCAAATGAAGCAACTGACAAAGGATTAATCCCCCAAATTTACAAGCAGCTCATGCAGCTAAATATCAAAAAAATCAAACAACCCTATCCAAAAATGGGCAGAAGACCTAAATAGACACTTCTGTAAAGAAGATATACAGATTGCCAACAAACACATGAAAGAATGGCCAACATCACTAATCATTAGAGAAATGCAAATCAAAACTACAATGAGATATCATCTCACAACAGTCAGAATGGTCATCATCAAAAAATTTACAGACAATAAATGCTGGAGAGGGTGTGGAGAAAAGGGAACCCTCATACACTGTTGGTGGGAATGTAAATTGATACAGCCACTATGGAGAACAGTATGGAGGTTCCTTAAAAAACTAAAAATAGAACTACCATATGACCCAGCAATCCCACTACTGGGCATATACCCTGAGAAAACCATAATTCAAAAAGAGTCATGTACCACAATGTTCACTGCAGCACTACTTACAATAGCCAGGACATGGAAGCAACCTAAGGGTCCATCGACAGATGAATGGATAAAGAAGATGTGGCAATATATACAATGGAATATTACTCAGCCATAAAAAGAAACAGAATTGAGTTATTTGTAGTAAGGTGGAAGGACCTAAAGTCTGTCACACAGAGCGAAATAAGTCAGAAAGAGAAAAATAAATACCGTATGCTAACACATATATATGGAACCAAAAAAAGAAAAAATGGTCATGAAGAACCTAGGGGCAAGACAGGAATAAAGACGCAGACCTACTAGAGAATGGACTTGAGGACACGGGGAGTGGGAAGGGTAAGCTGTGACAAAGTGAGAGAGTCGCATGGACATATATACACTACCAAATGTAAAATAGCTAGTGGGAAGCAGTCGCATAACACAGGGAGATGAGCTCAGTGCTTTGTGACCAGCTAGAAGGGTAGGATAGGGAGGGTGGGAGGGAGGGAGACGCAAGAGGGAAGAGATATGGGGATATATGTATATGTATAACTGATTCACTTTGTTATAAAGCAGAAACTAACACACCATTGGAAAGCAATTATACTCCAATAAAGATGTGAAAAAAAAACACTTTACATTGCATAACATGGAATTAATAATAGACTCTAATAAATAGGATTGGTTTTTACAGTGGATCATTGTAGATACTCTGATTTACGAAGCTTTTAAAATTCATTATTATGATTATTTCTCTTTATAGGATATAAAATGGTACTGTACTTTTTAAGAATATACTTCCCTAAGGCTATTTATATGGCACTATATACTCAACAAAAATGCCTGTATTCAAAAGAAACTATAAACTATCTGGTATCCTACCAGAAAGGCAGCAGAATGAATATCAGGTGAATAATCGTCATAATATTGTTTCTAAGATGTATGGCCTTTAGTTAACTTTACTGCCTTCCTCCTCTGAAAAATGGAAATCAAACTATTTCATCACTATGTTTTCTTCACTGGAAAATATGTTTATCACTACAAAGTGTAATTATTATTTTTACAATTATCAATACAAAGCATTTTTTTCAAGAAAACGATATACTTGTCAATTCTCCTTTAACTTGAATATTCTATTTCAAAAAACTTAATCAGTATTTATATAAACATTTAGAAAGAGTAACAAGATAAAAGGAATCACGGGCAATCTAATTATTACCAGCAGCTGTAACCTGTTGCATGCAACGCGGGGACTACAATTTAGGCTACTTTAAGCAAATGTTCAAGCATTTAAAACGCTTCTTTTTTCTGTTCTTATGATTCAAAGGGAAATTTCAGAGTGAAAGCCTTACGCAGGACACAAATGTGTTTTCTACCACATAGAAAAAAATCTTAATCCATCTCCAGGTAGCTTTGACACTTATGAATTATGAGTCCCCTTAGTTCTCAAAAATGAATTCTATCTCCTGTAAGTGGAGATGTCAAGTATTTCATACCATGTGGTCTCTTTTTCTCTGCTCTATTATATATCACTTTTAAGAAGATGCCATTGCAGTTTGTCATACTGCACAGTGATTGGAATAAATTGTTAATGGTGTTTCATGGGAGAATAATCTCCTTTTAACCAAACATGATCAATGAAAAGTTGAGATTTGGGCTGATGTTTTATTTGAAAATAACAATATACTTGATTTAAAAACCACAATTTCAAATAGCAAGTTGTCACAATTCATTTAGATGGTTCTATTTATATACACATATACAATTTACAATGTGCTTCTTACAACAATATTTCATGAAGCGAGATATTCCTCTAATGAAAAAGAAATCAAGGGACTTCCCTGGTGACGCAGTGCTTAAGAATCCACCTGCCAATGCAGGGGACACAGGTTCGAGCCCTGGTCCGGGAAGATGCCACACGCTACAGAACAACTAAGCCCGTGCGCCACAACTACTGAGCCTGCACTCTAGAGCCCACGAGCCACAACTTCTGAGCCCTCGAGACACAACTACTGAAGCCCGCGCGCCTAGAGCCCGTGCTCTGCAACAAGAGAAGCCAACACAATGAGAAGCCCACACACTGCAACAAAGAGTAGCCCCGGCCTGCCACAACTAGAGAAAGCCTGCGCATAGCAGTGAAGACCCAATGCAGCCAAACATAATAAATTAATTAATTAATTAATTATTTTAAAAAGAGGTCAAGCTCTATTTCATTCTCAAGTTGCAATACATTGTGTCTTTTCCCCTAAATATATCCCTTAAATAAGCTTACTTATAGCCTTTGAGTGGTAAATGTACAAAGCTTCTTACAAAAGGTTCTGTGTATTATAAATGATGCTCCATTCTCTTTAAGAGAATTTTCTTCATTCATACAATGGGAAAGGGGTGAAAGCAGAAAGAGGTTAGAAAATGCGGTGTAAGGAGAGAAAAATTGTAAGAAAGAGAAATAAGACTTCCACAGTTTGTTTTCTTATAGAAAATGCAAACGACATGGGACAAAACCATGAGAAAATTTGTCTTCCTTTGTTTTAACTGAAATTAATTTTGATTTCTTTTTCTGGTGGTCATTGGGTGGGGGGTGGGGGAAGCTCAATGCTTTGTTCTATAGAATTGGAGAATTAATACTGCTCCTTTCTGGTTCCCTATAACATTGCCAAGTGTCTGATAATGAAAGTGTTTTGTATGGTGACTTTTTCTGTTTCCTCCCTCCTTCCTTAAAATAAAGTTTATTGCCTTTCTTGACCATAATAAAGGAGAAAAACATATATTATTGAATTTATTTTTTTTTAAAAAGAAACCCCAAATGTTGTATGTTCAACATACAACATATGTGAGCCTCCCCTCACATAGAGGCTTGGGAAGAATTTAGTGCTAAATAAATGCTGCCTCAAACCAGGCAAGATAAAACATAAATCATTGCATTAAAACCTCTAACAAGTCTATCTGCTTTTTTGAAATGACTGGGAGATGAAAGCGAGGAGTCTCATTTAAGAAGGCCCAGCGGATCAGTTCTGCATTTATATAGCTGTTATCAAAAGCAATTCATTTGGAGATCAAATAGACTGACAGATAGGACAAGCAGGGGATCACTGCTGCCTTCAGGCAGCCCAAAGCTGGGACGACTCCCCAGCACCATCACTAATATTGAGTCTAGTCAACGCTTGTGTTACTACCACTTCCATCCTCTGCCAACTGCACAGTAAAGCACACTTCTTCCATCCCATCTGAGCCAAGACACTGCAGAGGGAAGAGCAATGAGAATAACAGTTCCCCAGCTGGGTCTGGTGGAAAACCCCTCTGCTGTACCACAATGAGAAGACTACGTTCATCCTAATTTTGGACGAGACACACCAAGGTGATGAGGAATAAAAGCAGGAAGCAGTAGAGGCTTGCCAAGGGACCTCAGGTCGCATGACCCCTCTGTGGTTGGCATATTCCCCAGGACCTCACCCTGCTGCAGCTGGGTCCTCTTCAGCTGACTCTCCCACCGGGGAACAAGGGGGAGGCAAGCCAGTACAAAGTGAATTTGCGCAGGTGGGCACCTCCCAGGCTAGCGGCGGTGGGGAGGGGTGTTTATCAGTGCAGAGGCTGGGGTCTCTAGTCCTTTTTAAATAGAACTTGTTGGATTTTTATCTGATTACAAGGTAACTTGTTAATGGTTGAAATTCTGAATAAAACAAAAACAAAGAAGAGAATGTAAAATACAAATAAAACCATCTTTCAGAGATAACTCTTGTTAACACGTGTACATATATGTATAAATATGGGCATAAAACAGACATACAAATGTATGTGAGATCATGCTCTATTTGTACCCTATATGTTTGACTTACTAGTGAAAAATAAGGATTTCTTATGCAATTATTACATGAAAACATAATTTTTAATGAATCAAAGTCTTTTAATTATATGGTTGTATCAATTTAATTATCTCATTTACTTAGTTTTTAATTTAATTATTTCTCTTTTGTCAGTAGTTTGGGGAATCGGTTGTTATTGTTTTGGCATATAAGTGCAGTGTATACTCCAATGAATTATTTAGGTAAAACTTTTATTTTTGAATCACTTAGACAAATGTATACATTTTAAAGTCCTTTGATAATGATCAAATTGCCCTCTATAAAGTTTATACCAACTGACAGCCACCCCACATGGGAACACTTATTAGGCAGTATTTTTGCCAATACCAAGAGTATTCCCATCTACTGGATATTACATATTCTTTAAGTATTTGCCAATTGGATAAATGAAATGTGGAGTCACCTTGTTGTTTGAATTTGCATCATCTGATCACATTGAAATGAGCCTTTTTATATGTTTATTTTTGTTTGTATTTTTTCTTTTGTAAACAGTATGTTTATCAGTTTAGTTATGGGTGGGGTTTGGCCACAGTCATCTTTTCCTAAATAATTTTAAGAGGCTTTTATTTATTAAGTATATTAATCTTCCTTTTCTTTGTTATAAATATTTTTATCCAGTAACCAGAGCTTTGAGGTAGCATTAAATTAAAGATCTAAAAGTGGTGTGATAGCGAAATAGACACATTATTGACTTTAAGGTATAGTATCTCTACCAAAGGTTTATGAAACATCATGTGATTATATAAACCTTAGGTTTTAAAACAGTACTACATGTGGTATATGTATAAAGTACTTGTTTTTAACTCACATTATCCAGGAGCAGATAAATGGGGAAAACATTATTGTAAGTTCCTCCTAAACTTGTTTTACACTTAAAACTTCAACCACTTTGGTATAGAATTTTGGGGGAAAAGGGCTAGAAAGCTAGCCAATGCCATGAAAATGAACCCAGAATAACTTTCCTTCTGTAGTACTTAAGGAACTATTTGTTGATTGATCAATCAACACATATTTATTGAGCAACTATTCTCCTCCTCTTTGCCTAAGAGCATCATAAATATTTAGAAAGATTTATTTACAAATGTGCTGAAAGCACAGATCTTGACTCAAGTCTGATTTAGGAAAACAGTTTTCCCATACTCATTCATTCAACATCCACATCCACCCTGTTACTGAGTCACTGTATTAGGAATGTGGTGGAGAACTCACAGATACAGGAGACACGGTCCCTGCTGTCACTATGTTTATAACCTGGTTGGGTTATATATATTCTCTATATATCTATATTCTCATATTCTCTGAAATGTCAACAGCCACTCCTCACCTGGGTATGGCCTCGTATTGTAAGGAAGGCAGTGTAGACAATCCCCAGGCAAGGGAAAGCTCACTGGGGCATGAGAGACCAGAGGTAGACCTTGTCTGGGCCCCAAAGAATGTATAGGACATGAACTATGGAAGGAAAGAAAAGGAAAATCGTACGTATAAAGAAAAAGATAAATATTCTCTCTTGGATTTCTTGAGCATTAAAACATACCACTTTTGCCTCAAGATCCAATAGGCCCAATTACTTTGATCTTTGTGTCTGTGGCCCCTTTCCTGAAGATCCTATAACCCCATCCCAGCAGCACTGAGAGGGGGCCTTAGAAAGGACTGGATGGAAGTGGACAGGAGGGCTTCATTTTATGACCTCTCCATTCTCACTACAACAGGGACCACAAAGGTATGTGATGCTGGTGGTTACCACCATGCAGTACTCCATCCCCAGTTCTCAAATTGTATGCTCAGCTGCATGGAGGGATAAGGTTTGTCATCACTATAGCTTTTCCTTCCTACAGAGCCTCACCATAGACATAAATAACCAGAGAGAATATTATTTGTAGGAGGCTGAATAATGACCTCTCAAAAGCTATCCTCACCCTAATCCCTGGGACTGTGAATGTACCTTACATAGCAAAACGGACTTCCAGATGTGGTTAAATTCAAGATCGGGTAATGAGGAGGTTATCTAGGATTATCCAGATGGGCCCTAAATGTAATTGCAGGGGTCTTAGAGAGGCGGGAGATCAGAAAAACATTAGATGTGAATCAAGAATCCGAAGCGAAGGACATTGGAGATGCATTTTGAAGATGGAGGAAGGTCCACAGGCCAAGGAATACAGGCAGCCATGAGGAGATGAAAAAGGCAAGGAAACAGATTCTCCCCTAGAATCCCAAGAAGGAATCAACCTTGAGAGCATTTTTATTTCAGCTCATTGAAACTGATTTCAGACTTCTGACATCGAAAACTTTAAGAGAATAAATTTGTGGTGTTTTTAAGGCAGGAAGTTTGTGGTAATAGCAGCAATAAGACACCAGTATCAATACGTTATTTGAGGGACCTCTCCTAATATAGCCTTCTCCACGTACTGGAATTCAATCTTTAGATCTATTCCTTTAAGCCATGCCTTGAGAAATCTGTTAAAGTGAAAATACCATAGGAGGTGTGATATAACTAACATTAAAACACTAGTGTGAACTGTTCTATTAAACTATCTAGAAATTCCAGACAAAATGGGTCACTGGATAGGTCAGTTTGATGGAAGGATATAGAAATGATAGGTCCGGAGCTTGAAGTACATATGGTATGAGCTGGTTTGAGTACCAAAGGTGTGGAGACTAAGACTGGAAGAAATAAAATAAGACAAAGGTCAGGGCAAACCCAAAATACACACGTTAATGATTCCACCATTTTGCCTTGAGTTAGTGCTGCTTTTATGCTCTTTACACATATAATTTGTACCCATTTTTAAAACAAAGTACCCTATTTTAATTAATTAGTACACAAAAATACCAAAAAGGAGGAGTAGTTAAGAAATCAAATATATTTAGTTAAGCAATCAAGGATTGTGGCTTCCAATACAATAATTCAAGTTAAAATTTCTACATTACCATATAAACTCTCTTCTTGTGCAGAAAATAGTGTGGCATTATTTTAAAATTCTAAACATAGCACCATCGATCTCAGGGGTCAGACCTCTGCCAGGTGGGAAATGAATGCACTGTTTAGCCCAATACTTAACTTACATTTTCCGATCTTAAATGCAATACTGTATTTAAACTGGGTTTTATCTTTTAACTAGAGGCATTTGTTTATGCAATATCAGTTGTGTTCTAGCACATCCCTAAGCCTCTGAAAAGCAAAACTCGGATTCATTTATATTGATTACTTATAGCTGTATCAGGAAGAATGTTCTTAAAGCTTAACCACAAAGAAAGAAAAGGATAGGAACGCCATTTTCTCAGCTGTCAAGTGTAATGCTTGAGTTGTGTCCTCACCTATTTTGGAAGCCTGAACTCTACCTGCCAAGTTTGACAAAGACAAAGAACTCACTTCCAGATACAGCTATGTTTATTTAGCTCCAAATCATTTCTCAAAAAAAAGTCTACAATACTAATAATTTATTAGAGTATAAGGGATTACGGCTTTATATTATTTATAATAGTAATGTATTACGGTGACCAACTCATCCTGGTATGCGTGGAACTTCCTGGGGTTTTCTGGTTTTCGCGCTGAAAGTCTTATATGCTGGAAACCCTCCAGTCTCAGGCAAATCAGAACAGGTGGCCCAAATACCGATATGTTCTTGACAAAATGTCATTTCAAAAATAGTTTACCCACTTAAATGAGCAAATTAAAAGAAAATAGATTCGATAATTTTTTTAAAACGTAGAACAGTATTTACAGTTTTCATTTAAATTTGTCAAGTGGAATTTGGATAAATAGAGTGTGCATTTTAAGTAGTCATGGTATTTTCAATGTTCACTTTTGGTTCAAATATTATGTTATTTTGAGAGGCTTCCGGGAAGATGGCGGAAGAGTAAGACGCGGAGAACTTCTTCCTCCCCACAGATACACCAGAAATACATCTACACGTGGAACAACTCCTACAGAACACCTACTGAACGCTGGCAGAAGACCTCAGACCTCCCAAAAGGCAAGAAACCCCCCACGTACGTGGGTAGGGCAAAAGAAAAAAGAATAAACAGAGACAAAAGGATAAGGACGGGACCTGCACCTCTGGGAGGGAGCTGTGAAGGAGGAAAGGTTCCCACACACTAGGAAGCCCCTTCACTGGTGGACACAGGGGGTGGCGGGAGGGAAGCTTCGGAGCCGCGGAGGACAGCACAGCCGCAGGGGTGCGGGGGGCAGAGCGGAGAGATTCCCGCACAGAGGATC
>NW_006778796.1:3807142-3892934 GCF_000442215.2 Lipotes vexillifer
TCGAATGTCAGGGAGAGGACTGGGTTTGGCGGCGTGAACACAGCCTGAAGGGGTTAGTGCGCCACGGCTAGCCGGGAGGGTGTCCAGGGAAAAGTCTGCACCTGCCGAAGAGGCAAGGGACTTTTTCTTACCTCTTTGTTTCCTGGTGCGCGAGGAGAGGGGATTCAGAGCGCTGCTTAAAGGAGCTGCAGAGACGGGCGCGAGCCGCTGCTAAAAGCGCGGACCCCAGAGACGGGCCTGAGACGCTAAGGCTGCTGCTGCCGCCACAGAGAAGCCTGTGTGCGAGCACAGGTCACTATCCACACCCCGCTTCCGGGGAGCCGGCGCAGCCCGCCACTGCCAGGGTGCCGGGATCCAGGGACAACTTCCCCTGGAGGACGCACGGCGCGCCTCAGGCTGGTGAAACGTCACCACGGCCTCTGCCGACGCAGGCCCGCCCCACACTCCGTGCCCCTCCCCCGCCCCCCACGGCCTAAGCCGGCGACCTACACGCAGAGGCGGGGCCAAATCCAAAGCTGAGCCCCTGGGAGCTGTGAGAACAAAGAAGAGAAAGGGAAATCTCCCCCAGCTGCCGCAGAAGCAGCGGATTAAAGCTTCACAATCAACTTGATTGTACCCTCCATCTGTGGAATATCTGAAGAGACAACGAATCAAACCAAATTAAGGAGGTGGACTTTGGGAGCAAGATTTATGATTTTTTCCCCTTTTCCTCTTTTTGTGTGTATTTGTATGCTTCTGTGTGAGATTATGTCTGTATAGCTTTGCTTCCACCATCTGTCCTAGGGTTCTATCCATCCGTTTTTCTTAGTAATTATTTTTTTATTTTAATAACTTTATTATATTTTATCTTACTTTATTTTATTTGACTTTATCTTCTTTCTTTTTTTCCTTCCTTCCCTCCCTCCTTCCTTCCTTCCTCCCTCCCTCCCTTTCTCTCTTTCTTTCTTTCTACTTCTACAAATTCTTTCTTTCTACTTTTTCTCCCTTTTATTCTGAGCCGTATGGATGAAAGGCTCTTGGTGCTGCAGCCAGGAGTCACTGCTGTGCCTCTGAGGTGGGAGAGCCAACTTCAGGACACTGGTCCACAAGAGACCTCCCAGCTCCACATAATAACAAATGGCGAAAATCTCCCAGAGATCTCCATCTCAACACCAGCACCCAGCTTCACTCAACGACCAGCAAGCTACAGTGCTGGACATCCTATGCCAAACAACTAGCAAGACAGGAACACAACCCCACCCATTAGCAGAGAGGCTGCCTAAAATCATAATAAGTCCACAGACACCCCAAAACACACCACCAGACGTGGACCTGCCCACCAGAAAGACAAGATCCAGCCTCATCCACCAGAACACAGGCACTGGTCCCCTCCACCATGAAGCCTACACAACCCATGGAACCAACTTTAGCCACTGGGGACAGACACCAAAAACAACGGGAACTACGAACCTGCAGCCTGCAAAAAGGAGACCCCAAACACAGTAAGATAAGCAAAATGAGAGGACAGAAAAACACACAACAGATGAAGGAGCAAGATAAAAACCCACCAGACCTAACAAATGAAGAGGAAATAGGCAGTCTACCTGAAAAAGAGTTCAGAATAATGATAGTAAAGATGATCCAAAATCTTGGAAATAGAATGGACAAAATGCAAGAAGCAGTTAACAAGGACCTAGAAGAAATAAAGATGAAACAGACAATGATGAACAACACAATAAATGAAATGAAAAATACTCTAGATGGGATCAATAGCAGAATAAATGAGGCAGAAGAACGGATAAGTGACCTGGAAGATAAAATAGTGGAAATAACTACTGCAGAGCAGAATAAAGAAAAAAGAATGAAAAGAACTGAGGACAGTCTCAGAGACCTCTGGGACAACATTAAACGCACCAACATTCGAATTATAGGGGTTCCAGAAGAAGAAGAGAAAAAGAAAGGGACTGAGAAAATATTTGAAGAGATTATAGTTGAAAACTTCCCTAATATGGGAAAGGAAATCGTTAATCAAGTCCAGGAAGCACAGAGAGTCCCATACAGGATAAATTCAAGGAGAAATACGCCAAGACACATATTAATCAAACTGTCAAAAACTAAATACAAAGAAAGCATATTAAAAGCAGCAAGGGAAAAACAACAAATAACACACAAGGGAATCCCCATAAGGTTAACAGCTGGTCTTTCAGCAGAGACTCTGCAAGCCAGAAGGGACTGGCAAGACATATTTAAAGTGATGAAGGAGAAAAACCTGCAACCAAGATTACTCTACCCAGCAAGGATCTCATTCAGGTTTGATGGAGAAATTAAAACCTTTACAGACAAGCAAAAGCTGGGAGAGTTCAGCACCATCAAACCAGCTCTACAAGAACTGCTAAAGGAACTTCTCTAGGCAAGAAACACAAGAGAAGGAAAAGACCTACAATAATGAACCCAAAACAATTAAGAAAATGGGAATAGGAACATACATATCGATAATTACCTTAAATGTAAATGGACTAAATGCTCCCACCAAAAGACACAGATTGGCTGAATGGATACAAAAACAAGACCCATATATTTGCTGTCTACAAGAGACCCACTTCAGACCTAGAGACATATACAGGCTGAAAGTAAGGGGATGGAAAAAGATATTTCATGCAAATGGAAACCAAAAGAAAGCTGGAGTAGCAATTCTCATATCAGACAAAATAGACTTTAAAATAAAGACTATTAGAAGAGACAAAGAAGGACACTACATAATGATCAAGGGATCGATCCAAGAAGAAGATATAACAATTGTAAATATTTATGCACCCAACATAGGAGCACCTCAATACATAAGGCAAATACTAACAGCCATAAAAGGGGAAATCGACAGTAACACATTCATAGTAGGGGATTTTAACACCCCACTTTCACCAATGGACAGATCATCCAAAATGAAAATAAATAAGGAAACACAAGCTTTAAATGATACATTAAACAAGATGGACTTAATTGATATTTATAGGACATTCCATCCTAAAACATTTTTCTCTAGTGCTCATGGAACATTCTCCAGGATAGATCATATCTTGGGTCACAAATCAGGTCACAAATCAAGCCTTGGTAAATTTAAGAAAATTGAAATTGTATCAAGTATCTTTTCCGACCACAACGCCATGAGACTAGATATCAATTATAGGAAAAGAGCTGTAAAAAATACAAACACATGGAGGCTAAACAATACACTACTTAATAACGAAGTGATCACTGAAGAAATCAAAGAGGAAATTAAAAAATACCTAGAAACAAATGACAATGGAGATACAACGACCCAAAACCTATGGGATGCAGCAAAAGCAGTTCTAAGAGGGAAGTTTATAGCAATACAAGCCCACCTTAAGAAGCAGGAAACATCTCGAATAAACAACCTCACCTTGCACCTAAAGCAGTTAGAGAAAGAAGAACAAAAAATCCCCAAAGTTAGCAGAAGGAAAGAAATCATAAAAATCAGATCAGAAATAAATGAAAAAGAAATGAAGGAAACAATAGCAAAGATCAATAAAACTAAAAGCTGGTTCTTTGAGAAGATAAACAAAATAGATAAACCATTAGCCAGACTCATCAAGAAAAAAAGGGAGAAGACTCAAATCAATAGAATCAGAAATGAAAAAGGAGAAGTAACAACTGACACTGCAGAAATACAAAAAATCATGAGGGATTACTACAAGCAACTCTATGCCAATAAAATGGACAATCTGGAAGAAATGGACAAATTCTTAGAAATGCACAAACTGCCAAGACTGAATCAGGAAGAAATAGAAAATATGAACAGACCAATCACAAACACTGAAATTGAAACTGTGATTAAAAATCTTCCAACAAACAAAAGCCCAGGACCAGATGGCTTCACAGGCGAATTCTATCAAACATTTAGAGAAGAGCTAACACCTATTCTTCTCAAACTCTTCCAAAATATAGCAGAGGGAGGAACACTCCCAAACTCATTCTACGAGGCCACCATCACCTTGATACCAAAACCAGACAAGGATGTCACAAAGAAAGAAAACTACAGGCCAATATCACTGATGAACATAGATGCAAAAATCCTCAACAAAATACTAGCAAACAGAATCCAACAGCACATTAAAAGGATCATACACCATGATCAAGTGGGGTTTATTCCAGGAATGCAAGGATTCTTCAATATACGCAAATCTATCAATGTGATTAACCATATTAACAAATTGAAGGAGAAAAACCATATGATCATCTCAATAGATGCAGAGAAAGCTTTTGACAAAATTCAACACCCATTTATGATAAAAACCCTGCAGAAAGTAGGTGTAGAGGGAACTTTCCTCAATATAATAAAGGCCGTATATGACAAGCCCACAGCCAACATCATCCTCAATGGCGAAAAACTGAAAGCATTTCCACTAAGGTCAGGAACAAGACAAGGTTGCCCACTCTCACCACTCTTATTCAACATAGTTTTGGAAGTTTTAGCCACAGCAATCAGAGAAGAAAAGGAAATAAAAGGAATCCAAATCGGAAAAGAAGAAGTAAAGCTGTCACTGTTTGCAGATGACATGATACTATACATAGAGAATCCTAAAGATGCTACCAGAAAACTACTAGAGCTAATCAATGAATTTGGTAAAGTAGCAGGATACAAAATTAATGCACAGAAATCTCTGGCATTCCTATATACTAATGATGAAAAATCTGAAAGTGAAATCAAGAAAACACTCCCATTTACCATTGCAACAAAAAGAATAAAATATCTAGGAATAAACCTACCTAAGGAGACAAAAGACCTGTATGCAGAAAACTGTAAGACATTGATGAAAGAAATCAAAGATAACACAAACAGATGCAGAGATATACCATGTTCTTGGATTGGAAAAATCAACATTGTGAAAATGACTCTACTACCCAAAGCCATCTACGGATTCAATGCAATCCCTATCAAACTACCACTGGTATTTTTCACAGAAGTAGAACCAAAAAGTTCACAATTTGTATGGAAACACAAAAGACCCCAAATAGCCAAAGCAATCTTGAGAACAAAAAACAGAGCTGGAGGAATCAGGCTCCCTGACTTCAGACTATACTACAAAGCTACAGTAATCAAGACAGTATGGTGCTGGCACAAAAACAGAAAGATAGATCAATGGAACAGGATTGAAAGCCCAGAGATAAACCCATGCACATATGGTCACCTTATCTTTGATAAAGGAGGCAGGAATGTACAGTGGAGAAAGGACAGCCTCTTCAATAAGTGGTGCTGGGAAAACTGGACAGCTACATGTAAAAGTATGAGATTAGATCACTCCCTAACACCATACAGAAAAATAAGCTCAAAATGGATTGAAGACCTAAATGTAAGGCCAGAAACTATCGAACTCTTAGAGGAAAACATAGGCAGAACACTCTATGACATAAATCACAGCAAGATCCTTTTTGACCCACCTCCTAGAGAAATGGAAATAAAAACAAAAATAAACAAATGGGATCTAATGAAACTTCAAAGCTTTTGCACAGCAAAGGAAACCATGAACAAGACGAAAAGACAACCCTCAGAATGGGAGAAAATATTTGCAAATGAAGCAACTGACAAAGGATTAATCTCCAAAATTTATAAGCAGCTCATGAAGCTCAATAACAAAAAAACAACCCAATCCAAAAGTGGGCAGAAGACCTAAACATACATTTCTCCAAAGAAGATATACAGACTGCCAACAAACACATGAATGCTCAACATCATTAATCATGAGAGAAATGCAAATCAAAACTACAATGAGATATCATCTCACACCAGTCAGAATGGCCATCATCAAAAAATCTAGAAACAATAAATGCTGGAGAGGGTGTGGATAAAAGGGAACACTCTTGCACTGCTGGTGGGAATGTGAATTGGTACAGCCACTATGGAGAACAGTATGGAGGTTCCTTAAAAATCTACAAATAGAACTACCATATGACCCAGCAATCCCACTACTGGGCATATACCCTGAGAAAACCATAATTCAAAAAGTGTCATGTACCAAAGTGTTCATTGCAGCTCTATTTACAATAGCCCGGAGATGGAAACAACCTAAGTGTCCATCATCTGATGAATGCATAAAGAAGATGTGGCAATATATACAATGGAATATTACTCAGCCATAAAAAGAAATGAAATTGAGACATGTGTAATGAGGTGGATGGACCTAGAGTCTGTCATACAGAGTGAAGTAAGTCAGAAAGAGAAAGACAAATATCGTATGCTAACACATATATATGGAATTTAAGAAAAAAAAATGTCATGAAGAACCTAGGGGTAAGACAGGAATAAAGACACAGACCTACTAAAGAATGGACTGGAGGATATGGGGAGGGGGAAGGGAAAGCTGTGACAAAGCGAGAGAGAGGCATGGACATATATACACTACCAAATGTAAGGTAGATAGCTAGTGGGAAGCAGCCGCATAGCACAGGGAGATCAGCTTGGTGCTTTGTGATCACCTGGAGGGGTGGGATAGGGAGGGTGGGAGGGAGGGAGACGAAAGAGGGAAGAGATATGGGAACATATGTATATATATATATCTCTGATTCATTTTGTTGTAAAGCAGAAACTAACACACCATTGTAAAGCAATTATACTCCAATAAATATGTTAAAAACAAATTTTGTTATTTTTATTTCAATAAATATGCAGTCAAAATTTGCTTTTTTTCCACTAAGTTAATCACACTTAAGACCCCAAATCAAGATTTTTCTCTACACACAGTCAGACATCACCTGTCAAAATTCCAGACAAGCCCGCAATTGTGCACATACACCCAGAACGAAGCATCTATATTTCTAATGCAATTTCAAGCCAGTGTATCGGATATAAGATCTTTATTATCTGTGAGACAGGACAGCATGTAGATAAATGTCCGGATGGTCCAAGCTTTCAAAGAATGTCGACATTTATTCTGTTGATATGCATCCCTGCACAGCCACCATCTAGGACTGTGCATGACACAGCTAAATACAATTCTGTTTTCCCAATCCCCTACCTCTTCCCCTCTGCCCCCGAAATCTCCCCTCGTTTCTTCTCTGCTCCCTCCTTCAGCTGTTCATTTTGAAGATATACTTTTCACTAGGATTAATACAGGGTTTGCATTTACAATTTTCATTTACCAAACAGAAAAATATTTTACTAGAAGGGAATGGTATTAAGGAGAATGATTTTCCATGTGCCCCGAGGCCGGGCATAGGCAGGATTTGATTTGCTATGTTCGGCTGGAATCTGAATTGATACGCAGAGAGGAGAGGGGGTGTTTAATAAAATTTACATTTCATTTTCTCACTTGACATCAGTCTCCTGTCACACATGGAACTGATGGGGATGCTGCAAATAACTTTTTTCAGAATCTAGTTGCGGGGACAGACTGGGAAATGAGAAGACAGAAGGGAGAGAGGGAGACAAGGACAGTCTGGTTTGTTTCCATCTTGTGGTTCCAGGATGGGAACAAATCCATGGTGTCTGGAGGACCTGAGAGCCGGCATCCTCCACCCTGGAAGGAGTGAGCGCCAGTGGGACACCCAGAGAGGCACCAAGACTGACGCCATCCAGATGCCCACAGTGTAATCTACGGGTCGAGTGAGGGGTTTAAGCTTCTGGGGGACTGGAAGTGATTCATGTCCACTGAAAAAGAGATCAGGAGATGTCCAAGAGACTGGAGCAAGGACAAGACAGAGGACTCGGCTTCCCTTTTGTTCAGGGAAACCAGTGTCTATAGCTGCGTAACAAATTACTCCAACTGAGTGACTTAAAACAGTACCCACCATGGAATATCACTCAGTCTTAAAGAAGAGGGAAATCCTGCTGTCTGCAACAACACCGATGGACCTAAAGTACATTATCTAAGTGAAATAAGCCAACACAGATAGATGAATAATATATGGTCTTGCTTATATGTGGGTCTAAAATAGTCATACTCAGAAGCAGAAAGTAGAATAGTGATTGCCAGAGGCTGTGGGCAATAGGGAGGTGATGGTCAAGGGGCACAAAGTTTCAGTTATGCAAGATAAGTTCTGAAGGTCTACCATCCAGCATAATGCCAACTGCTAACAATACCGTATTACCCTCAGTGGTCCCTCGGTATCCATAGGGGATTTGTTTCAGGAGCCCCTGCAGATACCAAAATTCGCAGATGCTCAAGTCCCTTACATAAAATGGCATAGTACAATTGCATATGTACTTATTGATACAATCTTCTGAGAGGGTCGATCCTATGTTAAGTGTTAAAAGATATAGTGATAATAATAAATGAGTCGTCATTTTGAGACTGAAATGAGGGATGATATAGAGCAATCAATTCAAATCCCAGTAAATTCTAGAAAGTCCTACAAATGTGTTAAACAGATCTTCCGTCTCAAAACAGACCAGATTTATGGGCAGAATGTATTCTTGTTTTGAATTGTTCCAAGCAAAGAAATTCCCAGTCTTTTGAGGCCTAAAGATACAAATGGCTAGAAGAATACTTGTAAACACCCAAATCTATGTATTCAACCATTTAAACCTCATTTAACTCTATAAAAAAATGTTTTATCCCTTTTTAAAATATTAAGTTCTGGAAATGTGATTTGCCTCTCAAATATAACTGTAATTTGTCACAGTAATATAGTGTAAGCTGAAATCAACAGTTCTACACTCATCAGAGTAATTCCTTCTGCTTCTAGCTCTTTCAAAATTGACACAATACATTGTAAGTTCTGGAAACAAAATATGGAACAAATGCATGAATTTTAAATGACAGAATTAATTAAAATCCTTTACTGTCATTGACATGTACATGACATTTTATAGAAGCTTGGCTGATTAATATTTGCATGTAATTTACATTCAATTTCCCCATGCTCATTTTTGCATATAGTTTGCATACATTTCAATGTATAGTAATTTTATACTTTTGGAGTTAGACTGTTAGATGGAAGGGAGCCATGCAACTGAATAATCCTTGAAAGGGGACATCCCTGAGGTACTCAAGCCTCTCAGTACTCAGCAGCCTCTTTGGGCAATGAGATGGGCAAGTTTGCTTCAGGACACAACCTTGGTCAGATTGGCCCAGGCTCTCACTCTGAGAGACACACGAAGCTCTGTCAGAGTCTGGTACCTTCCCTGAACACACTCCCCAAAACTCAAGAGATGGTGGAAACTACCCTAGCTCCCATCATCCCTCTCAGCTTTAACATCCATAAATATTTACAAATAATTTTGAACTCTCTAGAATTTTAGTTTGTTCAGTATCTTGGAGGAAAGGAGTCCATCACACATAGAAAATCAGAAATGGGAGGCAAGAAGAGGTCCATTGAAATTACACAGCAACAAGACATGTTAAAATTACTTATTTGAATAAAGAGTAAGGCTTGTTACTGCTGGGAAACACTTACTGGGTTCCCTATGTTAATGGTCTGAGTAAGTTTAGGGTTGACCTACAGTGGGGCTTTATTTAATCAGCTCATCTCCAGACAAAAAGGAACCAAGAACTCTTCTCTTTGCTTCCAGAATTTACCCAATTCTCCCATTTTTTGAGAATGAAAAAAAGAACTGCCTTAACTATGGGCTGGGGATTCTGGCTAGACTCTGAAATCCCATGACGCATGCTGCAAGTTACTCTGGATATTTCTGGCTGCCGTTCAGGCCCAAAGAGTCCATTCTGGACCCAGGGATCCTAGGTTTTGCTAGGGTAAAATTAATAGGTCGATTATGGTTGCTCCCAGCCAGAGCACAGGATCAAACTTGCCTTCCAAAAAGATCAGTGTTTAGCACATGGAGGATGGATAAGAAGATAGTAGAGATTGGGAGAAGGGTAAAGGAGGTGTAGAAATAAGAGCTGGTAGCTGACTTTTGGGGAAGGGTTAGATAGAAGTTGCGGGTGACTTCTAGATTTCTAGTCTGAATGTGGTCATGCCATGCACTGTGTGAGGGCAAGCCTGAGAAGCAGCTTTTAGGCCCTGTTAACATTGTAGTGGCTGTGGGATAACCTAGTGGAAGTTCTCAGTAGGCAGCTCGATAAACAATATAGAGCTCAGGAAAGACACCTGGGCTGGAATTGGAGGTGGTGAAAGGGAGAATGTACAGACAAACCCTTAGTGGGCAGTTTTCTACTCCTCAAAAGCCTTAACTTCTGAAATGTTTTTGTAGTGAAAGATCACAGCTCTCTGAGGACCCAGAGAATCCAACACAGTGTCACAGAGAAGACTGCCTACCTCCTTTCAGGGGCAGCTTTAAGATCTGAGATGTCTGCAAGACACCTAAAGAATGGACACAGGGGCTGAGAACTTCCCTGCCAGCTCATGGTAGAGTGAGACATACCTTCCCGCTGATGCCCTCAGATGATGACTTTCTGCCATTAATACCTCCTCCGGGGCTAATTCCAGGACATCATTGTTTAAATTCTGCCATGGAAGAGTGTGTTTCCTTCCTCTGCTCCAATTCAAACATAGGACAGCCCCTTCATCTTTCAAAGATTGGAAAATCCTGGTTTCGATTTAGGGAAAAGCTCAGAGCAAGTTCTTTCCAGATATTTTCTTCACCTTTGCAGTCTTGGCTTTACTCCCTTGGTGCATAAGACCTTCTGGATCCACAGCCAAGGACACAGGCTGCTTAAAGTATCAGTTAGTTTGGACACAGATGGGCCCTCTGCAAATGTGTGAATTGGGTGAAACTGCCTTTCATATCCTTACTCAACTTATCAGCATAGCTAACCCTCTGCTCTGGGCTCCATCTGAAGCCCTAGCACACAGCTTAGAGAGGCTGCATATGATGTAATCTCTCCCATGCACTATCTTCTCCAAAAAGCAGTTAGTTCTCTAATAATTAAGTTAGCTGATAATCCACTTGGCCACTTGGTCACCTCTAGTCTCCCAGTAGTTTTTTTCCACTTGTAAATTTGACTCGGTTATTAACAGAAAGAACTACTGAAAAATATAACTGTGGTCCATGGACAATTTCCTTACCCAAACTTGCTATTTTTATATTTTGTCCTTAACTAAAATCTCAGCAAAGCCCAAGAGAATCTCAATTTCCATGTGTCAGTATTCATGAGGTACAAGCTTGGTATGTTTGCTCAACTGTGGGCTCCTAATAATGATTGAATTCAAGCCATGAAATAAAATCATCTTGTGAAAAACCAGGTGGTTGCCTGGTGGTTGGAAGGTAAGGCTGACAGACCAGGGAGTGGGGTCTTCTCCTGTCCTTCAAATATTCCCATAGGAAAAAGAAATGTTTTGCTTTAACACTGCAGAAATAGCTGTAGCAGACCAGACTTTTTCATGATCCCTTCTACAAGAGAAGCCCAAAGCTTTGTGGGTCATCATCCTAGAGGAAGCTTAATACCACCCCCTACTGGTATAAATCAGCATTACACCGTTATTAAAATTGGGAAATCAGAAAGATAACCAGCTTAAGCTAAAAACAAGTAAAAAATTATCTAGTATTTGGGAACCTATTATTTGCCTGACATTGGACTAGGATTCGTGATAAATACAAAAGATGTATCAGATACCATTTCAATGTACATTCATTTATATGACTGTCTTCCGTTTTAAAGTTGAAGACAGAGAATTCAGAGTCCATATTCTCCCTTCTTAGTGTCCAGACTGGTCAGGCCTCATCTCCCCTACTCACCATGATCCAGATATATTTTGAACATCATGACTTTCAAATACCCTCACTACTCCTTGATCACAGCTGCCCCTGAACGGCCTCCGGACGCACTGAATGGAGGCAGAATGCCTCGGCGGCACTGCAGGAGGCTTGCTTCTCCTGGGGCAGCCCCAGGCTGACATGCTCCTTGCCCAGGCGACTCCGGCCCTGCAATCGCTGCATCTCTCGTCTGAGGTCTGGGCAGGGCAGCGGCAGCTGATCTTGGCCCGACAGGTGGTATCGGAGCACCTGCTCCTGGGCCTCCTTCCAGCTCCCAGTCTCCTGCAGGTACAGCTGCTGAGCAGGAGAGCCCAAAGCACACGTGTTCCCGTGTGATGCGACACTGGTAGTACTGGGAGCAGGCACAGCGGCCTCAGCCTCTTCTCGGCTGCCACCTTCCTCTTGGACTGCACGGCAGCTCACCTTCCTTCTGGACACACCATTCCGTGACTGATGGGGGAGCTGGTTCAGCTTGCCCAGCATGACCTTCATCCTCAAATCTGTGAGAGAAAAGAAGGAGGAGAAATAGACTTGGTCCTCAATCAGCTGATCGCACATTTTGTATATTTAGCATTCCTGAAAAGATATCTCCAGCTAATTAAAGATTGAGTTATATCACCTTGTCGATTTCCAAATATCTTTGGGAATACATACTTTTTCGGAGAAAAAAAGAAAAACACGATATCCTAAGCCCAACTGATAATTAATATTAACTGTCTAACACAAAGTTGATAATATAGCTTCCCAGAAAAAAACTTTTATGATGTTAATAAGTCAATCAGGATTTTTCATTGTAAGCATGGCAGCTTAAATATGAAAATTAGGTGAGAGTCAGACCTTACCAAGTGGGTTAACTCACACTTGTATTTAGAAATGTGAGCTCTAAAAACAAGTCTTATTAATACTTTTGGCTTTTAAGCCAAATTCATCATTTAAATATTTTTGATTTTACAAAAATATAAATATAAACATATGCAGAGGTAAATATATAAAAACACATATCCATATGAGTGTGTATATATAATTTTTTTAATAGTGATCTTGGGGTCTTCTTATTTATTTTTATTTTATTTATTTTTGGCTGTGTTGGGTCTTCGTTTCTGTGCGAGGGCTTTCTCTAGTTGTGGCAAGCGGGGGCCACTCTTCATCGCGATGCGGGCCTCTCACTATCGCGGCCTCTCTTGTTGCGGAGCACAGGCTCCAGACACGCAGGCTCAGTAGTTGTGGCTCACGGGCCTAGTTGCTCCACGGCATGTGGGATCTTCCCGGACTGGGGCACGAACCCGTGTCCCCTGCATCAGCAGGCGGACTCTCAACCACTGCGCCACCAGGGAAGCCCAAATTATTGTTTTTAAACAAATTAAAGGAAATTCAAAATTATTCTATGTTAATGATACTCATCCTTTTACATTCCAGTATGTGTTCTTCGAAGAGAGAAAGGATAATAATCATTTAAAGTAACACTTATATAGCAATTATAGCAATTATCACATGCTGGCCACCAATTTTTTAATATATATATAAAAATATATACATATATATATATATATATATATATATATATAATTTAATCCTTACCAGCACTCTGTGAAGTAAGTGCTATTATTATCTCCCTCTTAGAAGGGAGGCCATTGAGATACAGAGAAATTAAGTAACTTCTCAAGGCAACATATAAAGGAATGGCAGATCTTACTTACATTACAGGGGTCAAGATTTGTGGCTCCAGAGTCTGTACTGTGAGAACCACACAATATACTGTGTAAAGTTAAGATGGCAGTGGGGAGTTAAGAAGAAAGTCTGGCTGGATACATGCATGAGAGTGGGGCATGACATTTCCCATCCCTGCTTATCTCATATCTCACCACCACATGGATAATGTGAACTGTCGGGAACCAGCTGCAAGCTGACACAGTCCTTGAAGCTTAAAGCATGGCAAAGTCCTGCTTAATTCTTGACAGGACCCGAAAGAGTTATTACAGAAGATAGGAGTCTTAGCCCTTGAGGTTGCTTGCGATTTCTCTAACAATAGTTTGTACTCGGAATGCTTCGGTAGTCACAGTCTGCTCTCACGCACGTTTATATCCTGGTTCGCAGAATGTTTTGTACTATAATTTCAACATTAAGGAAATACTGTCTGATGATTCAGTTTGGTGATTTTAACAAAAACATATACTGTCTACTGCAATATATAAAAACACGTTTGATGAGAAATAAAGTGTGTGTGTGCTTGTACACCACCCTCCTGACCCCGTCTCTTCTTAATCCCCTCCCCTGCTCTCAGGACCTGTTCCTCAGTCTAACAGCGACTGACAGTGAACTTTTTGTACATGTATAGTTTTAAATACAAGGTAGATGTTAATTTATGAACCTGTGTATTATTCTCTTCTCTTAGTTTACTGAGACCCATCTTGGCTTGTGTTCGGAGACAGTCATCATGTCTATACCATGGTGTAAGAGACAGTATTGAGGCAAAGGGTAACAATTTCCCACCTCAATTTAATCTAACAATGAATGGGAGCTGAGGTGAGGAAGAAAGAAGGTAATAGCAACATAATATAAATATGAGTACTCTCTCTATATATAAAATACATATAACACACTTTTAATTTGGAGCAGTAAAACAAGATAAAGTAATCATGTTGTTTATATAGTTTTGATGACGTGTCAATTAATATTCTACAAAGCCCACATTATCCACATCTCCTCTCTCTTCTTCCACAGTCCTTTTGCCTAGCATGTATCTGCCATGGTCCTCTAACTATGGGAAAATTCTCTTGCTTAGAGCTTTCAGGTTATCCTAGTCTCACTTATGGGATCTTCAAATCCTTCCAGAACTGTTCCTTGACAGCTCCAACTACATTGATTTGTGCCTCAATACTTGTTGGCTGGAGTTTCTCATTTGACTTGGGCAACTCCTTCTGTTATTGGACACCTTTCCTTGTATGATAGTCTCATCTTCCTCTTAGGACTTTGAGTTCCTTCAGGGAAGGAACTTTTTTTGCCATTAACCTTGTCCCTCTGTTAAGCCCAATCCTACGCCAAGTATTGAGCTTGGTGCCATCTCTATAATTACCACTCCCACCAGGAGAAAAAGATATAGTTTATCAAGAGCAGCAAATAACGAAATAACAAGAATAATCAATTGTCAGATAGAAGCAAAGTTTAAGAAGGAAAAAGGGCTTTGAATTTTTATCCCTTGGTACAACCAGTACCATCTCATGTAAGGGGAATCAAACACTGCAAGTCACCTATTTTCAATCCATTGAAGGTATTGTTACCCTGTTTTTGAGAGACCGTCTTTGGAAATCTATTCTCCCTTGTTCTTCAGGTCTGTGTCTATTCATAAAAGACTAACACAAGTGGAGCTTTCCTCTGCAGGCCCAAAACCATTTAGAAATCTCCCATGAATTATTTACGTGGCAGCTCCAATCAGCAACATAGCTGACAGACTCCCCAGCTGAAATGAGAGTGCACTGAGTAAAGGTGCAGAGGGGGGCTGGCCACTTCCCACTGTGAGGTTATAGACAGAACTAAGTCAGCACACATTATATGTCAGCACCGACATCAGAAGGAATCCGATCCTTTGATCTTGGACCTCCACAGGAAGCTTAGATCTCAGACAAATGAGATAAAAAAAAATGAATTTATAGCAGATATGTGTCCTAAGGCATTCAGCTGAATATTTGGGTTTTAGGGAAGGAAGAACAGTGAGTATCAAATCATATGAAACGGCATGCCTCCTTTCCACCTCCTCCTCATTGGTGAGTCCCCATTAAAATGGAAAGATAGCATTTCACATTGCTCCTCCACGTTATCTCAGAGTCCCGTTTGTGGGTTTCATCAAGTTTCAGGAAGAATGGGGTAAAATATGCGAACACAGATCCTTTCTCTATGAAAAGGAAGACTCCATGGTTTTGGGTCCATCCAGGTTCATCCACAGTCAGCGAAACTTTTCCAGGTAACCTTGATCTCTTTTGGCTTCCAGAACTTTCTTGGGCAAGAAATATGCTGAGCTACGATTTTAAAAATTTGTGTGGGTAGTAGTCATTAGCTTCTTTTTTTTTTTTTTCTGCTTCTTTTTTGTTTCATTCACTAGTTTGTTGTATTTTTTAGATTCCACATATAAGTGATATCACAGTATTGGTGATATCAAAGACAGTATTTGCCTTTCTCTCACTTATTTCACTTATTGGTTTCTTTTACAATGGGATAATTAACAATGAATCTCCCCTCTCCCCACCCCACTCCCACCCTTTATATTTTCATAGCATAGTCTCCATGTGCTGCATTTAGTGTTGGATGACCTGGATTCAGTACAAAAGACCCAGTATAATGACCTCTGTTTTGAAGCCTAAATAGGATCTAAAGCAGCAAGATGGATGGCTGATCAGCCAGCATAAAGAATGGACTCCACTTTGGTTTCTCATTTGTCAATAAGGGCACAGTCCTGCCCACATATTGAAGAAGACATATACATAATTAATAAATAATATTAAATTATTCATTATTAATTGGTAAGTATTAATTAATATTAATGGATAAATATTATAAATACTATCACCAATGTCCTTTCTAGATTATTTGTTCCTTTAAATGAAAAATTATTATTTATTTTTAATAAGCAATGCATGGCAAATCGGGAAGTATGAAAATTTTTAGAAGATAAAGAAAAAAATGCCTTTAATCCCACATATCATAAGTAATCTCCACTTTATTATGTTTGTAATACTCTAGCAATGGCTATGTTTTAGTAAACCTAATTTAACTCATTAATCTATCTACAGTTTTCTTTGGTGTATTTTTTGAAGTGTGAATCTAGATTAATAAATGTTCTAAATAGTCAAATTTACAGCCCCATTTATAGACTAATGCTTGTGTTTTCCTTTATTTTTATTATCTCCATCACATGTTACATTTCTATATCTAATATCTATATCTATACCTAATTGAGATTATTTCTCATAATGTGCTCATATATTCTTGTGTAAGTATCACATTGTCTGAAGAAGCGTGACATAAATATTATCTCTCTGGTTGAACTACCTTTTCCCACTGCCAAAAAAAACCAATTTCCTGTAAAAAATTAGTTTTCTAGTATTGATCTATAGCTTCTGAAGAATTTTAGAATCATCTTATGCTGTTCTACTCCTGTATAAAATAAATGGAACTGTGTTAAACCAAAGTTAATATAGAAATAACTGAGGTCTTTGCAATATTAGTCAACCTAATTAGAAACATGTTGTAATTCCCTATGTATTCAAGCCTTCTCTTTAAACTATTCAATAAAATATAGTTTATTTTTTATATAAGTCCCATATATCTCTTGTTTAGATTTTCTTCTCCAAGGCAGCATATTCTTTGTCACTAACGTGTATTTCTTCGTCTTTCCTAACTGTATACCATTGGCTTATACAATATGATTTTTGCATAGATTGACATTATATTTGAGTAAGTTACTCACGTTATTTATAAATTATAGCAGTTAGTGGTTGAATCTTTAAGTTCTCATTAAATAATCATGTGCAAATCATCATATATCTTCTCCAAAATTGTCCTCTAAATTTTGTTTTATATCTGACTTTGTTTCTTCCTATTCCAAAATATATGTTATAAAATTATGGTAAGAATGAGCTCTGTGTTTTATCCTCATTTAAGTAAGAATTCTTCTAATACTCCGTTGTTAAAGGTAATATTGGATCTCGGTTGCAAATAGCATTGGTACTCTCCATCTTATTTACCAGGCACCTTATTTATTCCTGGTTATTGTATTTTAAGGTTTTCTTAAGGAGTAAGTGATAGATTTTATTTATGTCTTTAAATTTGGAGATGTTCATATCTTTTTATTGTATGGAACGGACATGCTATTTATTAATAACTTCCAAATATAGTTTTACTTTCTTGGGAACTTGGGACAATTTCTTGTTCTAAACTGTCTGGCTCTTCACTGTTTCCAGACATCTTGAGGCCAGCCCTCTCCTCTCCTCTCCCTGTCATTCCTATAGATTTGTACTTACAAAAAGGTAAATTGACAGTCTTTTTTATTTTACATTCACAACACACAGCATATCCAGTCAGTAGAATTCAAACGTGGTAGAGATAAGAAATCCACGAAGTTAATGTTTATGGTCACACTTGCATGGTACGGAGCCCCTTTTCACATGTCAGCCTTTCATTCCCAACATTCGGGGCATGTATTTCACATACACACACACAGTAGTGACCAGTAGCCAGACACAGATCAGGGTATGCTTTGGCGAAGGTAGCACTGAGATCTCCAGCAGTAGCTGTCCTGCAAAGACAAAGGCAGTCCCCAGGAAAGTGGGAGAGGAAACTCAGGTGGCCAGCAGACAGCATCGCCTGGAAGGAAGTTGTCGCTTTTTGCCCATTGTTAGGACCCAAAAGATGTGTGGCCATTATCCTGTTGTTAATCTTATGAACCAGGATAAAATTTCTCCATCTCTTTTAGATGAGATGAGTAGCCGTTCTTCTTTTGTCAGCAGTTGTAGGAACTGCTGGAATCTAGGGGTCTCTGGAAAGAGGAGAGGGAAAGGAGAAAGGTTAATTTCATCTCTACCTTCACCATTTACTCAACAATGGTGATCAATGGCCTCATGTCCTAACACCCTCTGGTAAACGTGCGCTGGGATTAGAAGAGATACAGAACTTAAACAGAAGAATCTGGACAAGATAAAAACAAATAATTATATTACATATAAAAGGTGTCAAATGAATAAAAGGGAGGTGTCACAAAAGTGGACAGAAGGCGACTATTCCTTCTAGATAAAAGATTTTGACAAAAAGAGAAAAAGTATTTGATCTGGGATTGGAAAGAATGGAAACTTTAGATCTGTGGGTACATTATAGAAGGGTATCTTGAAACCAAGAGTCTTATTCTCTGTGTACAGGGAATACTGTCCTGGTGGGAAAAGAGAAAGAGTGAAGGAAGAACATCTATAAGGAGTGTGTTAACTGAGGCTGAACTGAAGATATATCTGGGAAATGGAGTGGGTGGGAGATGAAAACCAAGACACAACAGAGGTGGAATTGATAAAACCTAGCAAGCAAGGGGGCAGGGTGGTAACAGGAGACGAGCAGTTAAAGGTAACTCTGAGGTGTCTAGCCTGGGAGATTTGGGGGATATTAACCAAATATGGGGAATAAGGGAACAGGTGAGAAGGAATGGTACAAAACTGAGCTTCAGCAGAGCAAAGCAGGGCTGCTTCCCTGCTCTTCTGTGAACCTGAGTTTGTGCAAAGTACACAATTAAGCCCTTAGCAAATGGGATTTGAAACCGTGTGATACGATTTGGGAGCTGGAAGCACTAAACATGTAGCTTAGGATAATGGCATTCTTTCTCTCCTTTGGCATTCTCTCCCCTCTTCAGATTCTTCAAATACATATTGTTTGTTGTGATTGCTTTACACTTAATTGTTTATTGCCTGGAATTGTTCTTTCATTTTCCCCCAAATATTATTCTTATGTCCCAATCATATTAGAAATTCATAAAGGATAGGTAGCCAAATATCATCTCTTTGTAACTATACAGAGAGGATCTTATAAGGTACGAAAAAATTCAGGAAATAAATAAATACTTATTTAATATGTATTGGAAGATAAAATTTAAGTTCATTCATTGTAATTCCAGCAATCTCTCACCTAAATGTTACAAAGACGAGTAATCACTTCTGCCAGGATTTCTCAACCTTGGAATTACTGACATCTTGAGCCAGATCATCTTTGTGGTGGGGGTGATCTCTTCTCACTAGATGCTAGGAGCATCCCCCTCCCCCAAGCTGTGACAACAAAAATGTCTCCAGACAATGCAAGGATCCGCTGGAGGTAGGATGGCCAAATGTTCCAATTTGTCTGAGACTAAGGGAGCTACTGAGACACAAGGCTTTCATTTTTAAAACTATGAAAGTTCTAGGAAAGCCAGGATGACTTGGTCACCCTACTTGGGAGACAAAATTGCCCCTAGTTAAGAACCATTGGCCTGTGGGAACAGAGAGCCATCTTTATCTGACAAATTCCAAAAACCATTAAGTGCTACTATGGAGGTATGATTTCAGCATTTTTGGAACCCCAAAGAGGAAAATATTCATTTTCACTGAGGTGGGGAGGATTAGAGAAGATTTTATGAAAAAAAAGGGCATAGCAGCTGGTGTTGAAAAGCTTGAGGAGGTTTTAACAGGTGAGTGTCAGGACGGGGCAAGAAGATGAAACCCAGAGTAGGAGAAGGAAGACACGGTGGAGTCAGGCCTTGGAGGGTGTTGAGTCCTAAGTAACGAGAAAGACCAACACATACACAGCACATACAATACGCCAGGAATCTTTCCGCACTCTAGAGTGACATTAACTCAATCAGCATCACAACACCTGAGTGTGGTCAGTATTCTTAGGACAATCTTCCTGATGAGGAAACTGAAAGGCACAGAGAGGACTGTGGACCTGCTGGAGGCCACGAAGTAAGTCAACAAGGGAATCAGGATTAAACCCAGTCTTGCTGACACCCGAGTTTCACGCTCTTAACTGTCACATTCTCCTGCCTCTCTAACTGAGGCTGGTAATTCATTAAATCTTCTGAGTACCAAAGTGACAAAAGCAGATGTGAATTTTAAAAGCTAACTCAGATGCTCCCTATGTCAAAAACCCTGGTAAAAGTAAAACACAAGGGATACATGATTTACTCCCTTCCCTGTTGCATACATACAATTTTTGCTAAAAGCCGTAACGTGATGAATTTACAGTCTGAATCTACTGGACAGTCGAAATGCTTGATTCCACCAGCTAAATATGTGATGGTGATGCTGTGTATTTGCAGAGTGCTTATGAGAGAGACGGCCAATCGCTTGATCAGCAAATGCCACAAGTTTAAAAACACAGAAGGAAAAGGAAACTAGAGTGCCATGGTAATAATAAAATAAAACCTAATTTATTTAAAGCTAACAATAATTAGATGTTTTGTAGCTGGTAATAATCTCCAAAGAAAAGCAAGAGATGCCTCATTACTTCCCTTGGAAACAATGTCCTTAAGATTCGGACAAAGCTTAGAAGATAAGAAAACAAATCCGCTCTGATCCCCAGGGGAGGATTTGGATCACACATCTTTCTATTTTTAACTTGGATGTCCTAATAAAATGGCCTCTTTCATTCTTCCATCTCTTCAATCTAAACTCTTCCACAGGAGCCCTGTCCCTTGTTTCATTCCTGATAATTTATTAATAAGCTCCCACATAAAAAATGTCCCTTAATAAAACATCCAGGCATTGTGGACTGTGTAATGTAGTTAATTTAAGCTGGGAAACTGAGATTCATGTAAATGGCCATATTAGATTAGGGGAAAGATTAGCATCACTCCTGCTGTTTGCTGGAAAATGCAGTTGAATATGCCCTTCACAGAGCTGGGTTCAGAGGACCATTTTCAAACACCTGTCCTGAATTTGCATGCCATAATATGAACAAGAAGCTTCTGGAAACCAAAGTCAAAGTGGCCTTAGATGGAATCTAGAAAGATTTCCTGCCCCCTTCTCTCTATCTTCATCCTTCACACCCCCACCCACTCACATTCCCTACTACTTTTTGATGCAGGTCCAGCAGGTGAATGGAGTATGGATGGCTAATTTGATGGGAAACTAAAAAAAAAAAAAAACCCTCATTCACTCTGTGGGAAAAAATCCAAACAGGCAAACAAACTGATACACAGATACACACAGTCACCAGAGTTCATTAAAGTCATTAGAGGCAGAACAACTTCGGACTGCTATGGTTTGGTGAAACATCCACTCAGAACTGGTAAGATTTGGATTCCTCTTCGAGCAGAAAATATCATGATAATTGGCTATTATTTAGGGGATAAAAAGGAATATTCTCCTGTTTAGAGCATATGTTTCAAAATATTTCAGATCCATGGAAGTTTCATGTTTTTCATACACCATACTCGTACTTGGCAAATCCATCTTGTATTCTGTCCATTGTCTTTGTAATTTCTGTGTCCTTAGAAGGACAAAACATTGGTCTGCAATAAATGCTTATCTTTTCTCTGCTTGGCAGCAACTCTAATGACAATCTAACAATATAACAAGCAAAATCATCTGGCATCATGCACAATGCAGGCAAATAATACCTTTTGCAAAAAGTACAACGAAACAACAAAGCAGAGCTTAACAAAGCTGACTTATTTCTTGAGGGTTCTGCATTCAATCTATTTTGCATAGTTAGTATTTGGCAACTCCACTCTCTTCTTTCCCAGATTCAATTATGTTGCCAAACTGGCAGCTTTGCACTAGCTAAGGGAAAGATTATACGCCTATACTCTGGTTTTTCTTTCCTCTGTATAACGAATTCAAATGTTAAACCCATAATCTTCTAGTAAGAAAAAATATATATAAATATCAACTCGGATAACTGGTTAGTAGCTGAGTGAATCAGCTGAACTTGTATGTTCTTATGCTGGGGTATAATTTCCTTGAGAAGAAGTAACAAAGGCTAAAGAAGGGGCTATAAACTAAACTGATTCAGAAATTGGCAGCCAGCGGGAGGCTACAGTTCACACACAACGGGTTTGTTTCTCTTGTGGGAATCATCCCATTGTCCAAGCTTACCTTCTGCCATCATGGTGCCTTCTTTTTCAGTCTCTACTTGTGATTCTTGGCGTTTGGGTGAGACGTGGCTATGATTCTTTTGATCATTAGTCTGGGATTCAGAAATCTCTTCACTTTTTATTTCTGTATTAATGAAAAAATACATTGGCTTCTTTTTAGAATAAAGTGACATTTTTATTATAAATGGGCCCTAAGTGTTAGGATGTTTCCCTTCTCCTCTCCCCCCAAATTACTGTGATATACATGCAGTAGAATGCATTTAATAGTCTCAGAGCTTAAGGAATAATGAAATAAAATCCCATATACTGACCACAACACTGAGGTATAAAACTACCATCCAATATAGTTGCCATCACATGTGGTTACTGAACATGTGAAAAGTGACTCGTTCAAAAAGAGATGTCCTGTAAGTGTAAAATACACACCTGATTTTTCAAAACTGTAAGATATCTAATATTTTTATATCCATTACATCTTGAAGTATTATCTTGATATTTAAAGTTAAATGGCTGCTAGAAAATGACACTATGTGTCTCACTTTGGTGGTTCGTGTTATCTTTCTGTTGACCAGAGCTGCAATGTTACTAATACTTTTTAAAAACATTTTATTTTGAAATAATTATAGATTCACAGAAAGTGTCAAAAGAAATGTACAGGGATGACCCATGCACCTTCACCCAGCCTTCTCTCTACTTCCAACAACTTGTATAACTGCAGTATGACATCAAAACTAGGAAATCGGCGTTGGTGCAATCCACAGAGCTCACACAGCTGTGTGCTTTTGATTGAAGACTTTATATCTTCAGTCTGCTCTTGACTAGAGTGATGCCTTCTCTCCTATTCATTTATTCATTAAATATATTAATAAAAATACATTTATATTCTTCATGCCAGGCATTGTTCTAGGCACTGGAAAGCCAATGATAAGTATGAAAGACCAGGTCTGCCCTTATAGAGCTTTTATTCTAGTTTGGATGGCAGAAGAAAAAATAAATAAATTGTAATATGATGTCAGATAATGCCATGCCAAGACATATGATGATTTTCTCAAGGAAAGGCACTTTTGTGATTGAGTTTTGAGCTGAATGAGTTGATTTTTTTCACAGGACACCATTTTTACGTTGAAAGAATGATTGAAAGACAAATTATGGTTATTCATACTTTGGTACTTGGGAGATATTTTTTTTAAGTAAATGAAGTGAGCCTGTAACTTCAAAGAAACGATTGACAGTATTTGTTGCCAGTGATATAAATCAAGCTCACATGGGAAATTTTAGAACTTTAGAAAATTTTTATCAACTATTATAAGCTTCACAGATTTCTCATTCTGTTGATATTAATGTGATTTTAAAAAAAAAATTATAGAAGGAAATATATCAGCATTTTGTAGACCTGCATAACTCAGTGAAACAACATTTCCTAAATGGCCAAAGCATAATGTTTCAAAATCACGCATGGGCAAAAATCTCCATTCAAAGTACAAGGTAGACTGGTGCATTTTCATGTAACAGAATACAAAAAGTACATTGAGATGTACCTTTAAGTAACTTCCTCTTGTCCAGTTTGGGTGCAGTATCAAAGAAGAATGTCTACAATATCTGTAAAGGTTATTAATACTCTTCCTTTTTCTACTATGTATCTGAGTGAGGCTAGATTTTCTTCATATACTTCAGCCAAAGCAGTACATTGCAACAGACTGAACGCAGAAGCTGCTAAGAGAATCCAGCTGACTTTTTTCAGGCAGACATTAAAGAGGTTTATAAAAAATGTCATTCTTTTCACTATATATTTTTAAAACATAGTTTTTAAATTAAAAATATGTTATATTAACATATAATGCATGTCTTATTTGTATTTTAAAATAAATTAATAAATAAGCTTTACATGTTCTCTCTTAACTTCTAATTTGGAAATACTGATAGATAGAACACACAGTGACAAAAGCTCTCTGGGGATTTTGATAATTACTGAAAGTGTGATGAGGTCCTGAGATCAAAATTTTGTAAAGTGCTGCTCTAGTCTGTATAACTGGATTAGAGAATCACTTTCTAGGAGGAAGATGGGGAACAATATCCTCTCTGATTCTAAAGTAATAAATGTTAATTATAGCAATATGAAAAATAAAGAAAGATATAAAGAGGGAAATAGAAATTACTCATACAGAACTGATTACTATGTATTTTTTCATGAAGTTCCTCCTAATCTCTTTAGGTTTTTTAAAAGAAAGTTAGAAGTCTGTGTCCAGTCAAGAAAATACGGAAATTAAATACAGATGTGTCCAAAGATATTGAAAGGTTGAAAAAGCAAAAAGAGGACACTGAGATAACTGACAACGTTAGTAACTGCAGGAGGAAGCTTCCTCTAGAGTTGGGTGAACAAAAGAGAAGAGATGGGGTGAGCAAGCTTAGATGACAGTCCCTCCATGGCTGGGAGGTTTAGCTGTAAAATGGAGGATGAGAATTAAATCACCTACTTCATGAACCATGAGATTAAAAATTATGAAAGGTCTTTACTTTCAAACCAGAAAGCACTACTCACATACACACACACACACACACACACACACACACACACACACACACAGATTTTTAGATTTTAAAACAAAGACCAAAACCCGTGATTCAACAAATCACAGGCAACAACCCAGGATGAGATCCCATTCTTCTTTTGAAAGACAAGGGATCCTTGAGTTTTCTTTAAGTCTGTGAAGCCTGATGATGCCAGGGAGGGAGGGAGAGACCAGGCTGAAGCTTGGTTCAAACTAAAGAGCATCTAGTGGAGCTTCCATCCCTCAGCATCTCTCAGAAATCCAAGCATAGTGAACTGCCTAGTGGTGGCACCATGCTACCTCCTCTTTCCTTTCTTAATTTTTCACTTTCTCTCTTTGCCTCTCCTCATTTCACCTCTTTTATTCTCACTCTTCCTTATCACTTTGGTTTCATAGTATCTCCTAATATCAAAGTGTTTCATCCATGTCTCCACCCACTGCCCCCCCGCAAAAAAAAAGAAAGAAAGAAAAAGATCAGCTTCTGGGAAAATGCCTAAGAACACAATTTCTATGCTCCTAGCGAAAAAAACAAAAACAAAAACAAAACCACACCACGCACTCTCTTCCTTCTTCTGAAAAAGCAGAGGACATTCCCTCTTTATTGAACTCTCCTTTTGGAGGGTCACCTGGGCTGTAGGGCACAGTGTTTCAGAGAGTCAGATATGGAGAGAACCAAACTACCCAGTTTGATCCTGGTGGTGAGACCTTGGGCAAGTCACTTAGCCTTTCTGGGCTTTATGCTCCACCCCTGAAACACAGGTGTAGTACTTAGTACCTACTTCATAGAGTTGTTGTGAGAATTGAATGAATTCACATCTCTAAAGTACTTAGAATCCTATCCATAGTGAGTATTCAAAAAATAAGAGCTGATATTATTATTGCTATTATTATTATTTAGAATTAGACAATCCTTGTCTCTACTGTATGAGTTGAGTAATTTGGCTCCATGTGGTTTGATATGTTACAGAGGCTCATAAAAATGTCTCTTTGGAGGGCTTCCCTGGTGGCGCAGTGGTTGAAGAGTCCACCTGCCGATGCAGGGGACACGGGTTCGTGCCCCTGTCCGGGAAGATCCCGCGTGCCGCGGAGCGGCTGGGCCCGTGAGCCATGGCCGCTGAGCCTGCACATCCGGAGCCTGTGCTCCACAACGGGAGAGGCCACGGCAGTGAGAGGCCCGCGCACCGCAAAAAAAAAAAAAAAATGTCTCTTTGGGGGAAGAAAAAGAATAGTTAATGTATTATACATGATGGCATTTCCTTCAGATATTTTTACTGAAAAAAAATTACATACTTCTGCTTTTGCTTTTCTTAAACCAACAGCATACAAGGCAGCACAGAGCCAGCCATGAGACCCCTGAGCACAGGGAAGCAGCCAGGATGATCGTGGGCCTCTCGGATGGAGTTGCAGGTAAGACAGCAAACACCCTGGAGCGAGCTGTAAAATTGACCCCTGTTAAAAAAAAAACAAAAAAAACAAAATAATAACAATAGCATATTAATAAGATGCTAATATAAAATATTGTGGAAAAGATATGGTTACAATAGTACCTGGCACATAGTTGATCCAATAAATATTTATTGAATTAGATGATTCAATATATGAGTCAATAATAAATCCAAGACTCATATTTCTAAAGAATTTCAAGATTCCAACAATAATATATGATTGTTCTTTCCACTTCTGTCCATTATGATGGGGAATTCTTCCAATGCTCTCCTATTTTCAGACCTTTTTTCTCCACCAGTGCAAAGCTGTAGCTTTACTCTCATGTTCCACTAATTAGAACAGAAGCACTCCGGACTCCAGATTGCGTGAAACAACTTGCTACGACATATGTATCTCATTTCAAATACAACATGTAACACATCAAAACAAGGGCACAGTGACTCCTACTATGGAACCAAGAGAATTTCTAAGGTCCACAGGAATTTTGTTATCTGGAAAACTAGGGGTAGAGCAGGGATAGATGGATAGAGCCACCGTGGCTATGGATGAAGGGGCAGAATGGCCGTTCCCTTCAGGGAGCACATCTTTCTAAGAACTCGTCTCAAACTCCTCCTTGTTTTGTAGACTGACAAATTTGGTTCTCACTCCATTAGTGTTTTTGAAGCAAGGTTAAAAAAGAATCTAAAAAAGCAACAAAACAAAACAAACAAACAAACAAACCCTGTCTATACACACAAAAACCTGTACACACATGTTTGTAGCGCCTCAATAACCACCCAAACCTGGAAACAATCCAAATGTTCTTCAACAGATGAATGAATAAACCAACTGTGTTTTTTTCAGGCAATGGAGTAAGACTCAGCCAAAGAGAGAAAGAGAAAAAGAAAAAGGAGTGGGGAAGAGGATGAGGAAGAGAGGGAAGGAGGATGGAGGGAGGGAGGGAGGGAGGAAGGAAGGAAACTATTAATAACCTGTAACTACTGAGATGAACATACAAAGCATTATGCTGAGTGAGGAAAGCCCATCTCTAAGGAGTATATATGATATGATTCCATTCATATGACGTTTTAGAAAAGACAAAATTATAGAGATGGAGAACAGGTCAGAGGTTACAGGGATTAGTGGGAGGATGTGAGGACAGAGGAACAGCATAAGGGAGACTTCTGGGAAATGTTCTGCATCCTGATTGTGGTGGTGATTGCATGAATCTATATATATCTTTGAATTTATAAAATGACCCATCTAAAAAAACATCATTTTTACTGTATGTTATTTCAAAATATAAAAATTTTAAAACTTTGCCTATAATTTTTGCCTATAATAGATATGTTCATTATCTTAACTGTGGGGATGGTTTCATGGAAGTATAGATTCATCAAAGCTTATCTAACTGTATGCTTTAAATATGTATAGCTTATCGTATGTCGATTATATCTCAAGACAAAAATTTAAAGTCAAAAAAAAAAAAACACTTGCCTGTGATCATAAGTTAGCTATAACCAGCATTTTTGAGTAGGTCGTTCAAAACAAACAAACCCCAAATCTCTGCTTTCATCTGAATAATTCAGGCAAAAGCAGAGTTTGTATTTTCTCTACTCAAGGAAACACCATGTCTCCTTTGCTGTGCTTTCCTTGGGCTGAACCTGACAATTTGATTGGAAGTCACAGTTAGAGCTCCAGTCTCTTGACTCCTGGCTGACTCGGTCCTAAAGCTACTATAACAAAATTATCTAGAAATGTTTCTCCTGTGGGTACATCTTATCCTTGAGTCATATTTGGCTTGTTTGTTATCAATTAGTTGCTTTTTATGGGCAACTGAATAAGCTAACTCTAGCCCAGAGACAGGGGTATGGATTTTACTAGGGATTTACAGAATTAAGAACAAAATTCTTTATTCTTTTATCCATTTTCCAATAACTGCTCAGTGATTCTTTACTTCACCACACAGATAAGTTACTGTTCTCATTCTTAAGATATTTACAAGCTAATAAATGAAATAAGATACACATACAAATATTTTCCATACAAATCAGAATATGACCCATGCCACCAGAATAATGCAAATCAATTGCTTTGGAAGGTAATTTTCTAGCAATATGATTGGGGAAAGCTTCCCAGAGGAGAGAGTATCTAGATGGGGATTTGCAGGTTGAGCAAATAAAGACAGAAAAGAGAAAAAAAAGCAATCGATGTTGAAAAAAGTACTGCCAGGAAACACTAGGAATCAGTGCAGGAAAGCACATGAGGCAAATTTTGGCGGGCATTAAATGTCAAAAGCCAAAAGGCTCTTGACAACATTCTGAAGGCAATGAGGTGTCACAGACGGAAAAATTCTGACCTGAGAAGTGGCATGAGCCACCTGTGATATAGAAGATCAAGCCATGGAAGTGTTTAGAACACAAATAATGACAGAGAGGCTGAAGTTAGGCCTAAGGTTTATAAGCCTGGAGCAGTATCCTGAGTCTAAGGGTGAAGACCACCAGTGTTTAAATACTTTTAGCAGCAGAACATTATTTAAATGTAATCTTAGGCAGAATCTCAGTATACCCACTTATTCATAAACAAATATTTATTTGTTTTTGGTTTTTTTAACACCCTGAGGATGTAATGCTGAACTAAGCAGAATTCCTGTCCCTTCTGGGGCTTAGGTTCTAATGGGGGACAGAGCAGGCAGGCAATAGACAAACAAGCAAATACACAGGTACTCTGACGCTAGAGAGTGATGAGTGCCATGCAGAACTCAGAGAATGGCTGGAGAGGGGAGCAGGGTTGAGACTGTGGTGTAGACAGAGTGAGGCAGAAAAGGGCCCTCTGAGGAGGTGACATTTGGAAAGAAACCTGAGTGAACTGCTGAGTGAGCCATGAGAAGTTACGGAGGAGGAATATTCCAGACTCGGAAACGGCCACTGCAGTTGAGTTTTTCTGGGTTGGGTGGCAGGGTGCATCCTGTCTCAGCCCAGCGGCCCTGGAGAACCCCCTAAGAGTCCCATGGCTCCAGGAAATGGTTACAGAAACCACAGCCTAGACCATGGTAATGACAATGCATGTGGAAAGGTTGGGTGGGGAGTCGGTAGAACAAACTTACAGACACCCTGCCCTCTTGACAGTGTCTCAGGAAGTTCAGAAACAGATAAATGAGCTGGATTAGTCCACATGTTATAAAGACTTATGAGGATTCCATACATACTTGGTTAGACCTACGTAACTTCTCAGTTCCTCAATTTCTATATTTCCAAAATAGCATAGCGATTATAGTCAATGATACTGTATAATAAACTTCAAAGTTGCTAAGAGACTAGGTCTTAATTGTTCTCACCACCAAAAAGAATGATAATTATGTGATGTGATAATTATGCAATGTGGTATAGGTGTTAGCTAACACTACAGGGATAATCATATGGCAATACATAAATATATCAAACCACCATGCTGTGCACCTTAAACTTATACAGTGTTATGTCAATTGTATCTCAGTATAAAATAAATTATAGATATGTATATGTATATATATATATATATATACATATACATATATCTTTAATGAACTAAGTCCTTAATTATAAGTCTTTGGTGTATCTACGGAGCTGAAGAAATGTATGTCTTTGTATGCAGTGATCAATGAAACATTGATTAAAGTGACATCTATTTCCACTTAAAAACATAAAGACATGGACAATCTTGGAAACTTTAGAAAGACAGATTGCCAACTTCCATGATCTAAGTATAATCAGGAATCACATCTGCCATTATCTGCCATCTCTGGCCATTAAGCAGATGTTGAACTCTGTCCTTTTTCTTCAGTTTTAAGAAAAATCAATAAATAATGAGACCAAAAAAAATACTAAAATAGGAATAACGACGTGTTCCTCTCTCTAAGGGAGAAGAGGGAAAATAATGAAAATGATTGCAAGTCTCCTGCTTGATTCAGGGATGAAGCAACAATTACAGTCCCGTGAATCAATGCTTGTCACAGCTATTCTTTTGGAGCTTACGAAAAAGGAGAAATGTCATTGAGTGGCCTATCAACGTGAGGATGAGAGCTGCTTTCCCAAATAATTCCAGCCTTAGACACTGATACACCTGGAAATGAGGAGTCACTCTCAGGGTCTGTACTGGTAATGAACAGGTGGCTATGGGGTCACAGAAGTGCAGGCCTTCTGATGTTTTCTATTTCTCCTCCATCTTTTCTCTTCTCACTTAAACAGAGCCTCACCTCATAGAGTCAGTCTTGAAAATTACGAAGAATAATCTAAGGAAAATTCTAAAGGAAAACTTCTCAGGACGATTCCTCATTTAGGGGACTTTACAAGCTGAAGGTGGAAATTAAAGGAAGCAGTAGTCCAGTAAATGTGAACACCAGGGCCAGCTCAAAATCACACTGTCACTGAGAAGCTTCTGTCTACACTATAGTTTACATTCGGTTGTATAACTTATGCCTTAAAATAAACGTGATGAAGTATTTAGGCTTAGTTAACCACTGAGGAAACTGGAGGGCAACGGTCTTTTAATTATGCAACAAATCGGGACCAAAATATCCAGCTCTGCATGTGTTACCCTTCAAAATATATCCTTGGGAATCCCATGGTCAAGGCACTGAACATTCTCCATGAATCTGTGCTTACATCAGGACAACGTCTTAGGTATTAAAAGAACAGGTGTCCTACACAATTAATAATACTACCTGACCCCAGATGATATTCCCTTTGTGAAGAAAAATTGTCCAAAACTTGGAACTGAGAGAAAAATAATGATTACAGATCTTAACAATATCATACTGGAGCATTTTCGAACAAGCCCATCCAAGGTTTATCAATCTCTCTGGAACACACTTTTGTTTGACTTAATATTCAATATTTAGGGGTCCAGTCTTGTGAATTTGTAGGAGATTGGTAAGCTGCAAGTGATTTTCATCCAGTAAGAATGTAAGTGATATTTGTAGATGTGCAACTCAAAGATTAGAGTTTGATTGCCCTGTATCCAATTTAGCAAACTGATTTCAAAGCAGTCCTTTCCAGGCTATAAACCTTGCCATCCTCCTGGTTCCCTCATTAAAGAGTAAAGTAACTTGTTGACAAGTACTCATTATATATTTTCATGAGAGCCATATTTTTAACTTTTTGAAAAGTATACTGACGGTTTGAATTTAAGTTTCATGAAGGAGAACTAATACCTGGCCTTAATTAAATATTTGTTGTTGGGCTTCAGACACCTCACATCAGAACATTTAATTTCCTTTGCCATTTCCAATATCTAAGCAGCTTAAATCCACTCATGATGGTTCTAGTGTATTTTTTAAAACTTTACATTATCACAGCTGTGTATTAACTACTTTCCACAACTGCATGTCTTAAGTACCAGACTAATTTCCCTGACTCAAATTAATAACTGATTATAATTATCTACCTTTCAGTTCAAACATGATGTTAGTATTTTTAGAACTCTTTCAGATGCTCTCTTAGGTGAGGAGGGTTTTTTCCTGGTAAATTACAATATTGGATGCAATATTTAAATCACTTTTTTCAAGTGGTAATTCTGTGTCTCTATCAGAGTTCAATCTTTTATAAAAAGGATGTCCAAAACTGGACTCTCGCCACTCCTCTGTAGGGTGCAGCCTGGACTCTACCCATCATGGAAATGGGAGAGTAGTATTTTTCATAAGCTCATCTGGCTTTGAAGTTTAAGTAACATATTATTTACTACAAAGTTATTGAATAGTATTACACTCTAATAAAGCAAAATTTGTCAAGAATACTTCCGAAGGGAGAAGGTTTCTCTTTAATGTTTTGTCAAGAAGAACTGGATCATACAAGCAACTTACACACACCTTATACCTACATTTCTAAAGTACCGGGAATTTGAATGGGTATAGTCACCATTTTAAAGGTGGGGGTGGGGCAGTGGATGAGGAGGGCAGGACTGAAAGATAAGATTTCACAATACTCGATACCCCAGGACTCTCCTTCTTATAAATTAAAATTCTTAAAGTGATACCCAATCAAATTCCATCAAATGTCATAGAAAAAGAAATAGAACATTCAAAGTAAATTTTAATAACTAGAGGAAAATGTACATTTGGATTCTTGCTTACCGTGATTCTCACGAGGCTTAATTTCTACATGTGTTCTTGCTTCTCACACCTTAATGATACAACCAAGGGGATTTTTTCTCTAAACTACAATGACTTCTTATTCATGATAGAAGCTAGTCCCATTATAAAGGAGAAGGGGTTATTTTTTTTTTTTTTTAAAAAGGAACAGATAATAAAAACACACTGTGCTGAAATTACCTGGAGGGAAAGTGACAGTAAAAATAAAGTGCCAATTTGACCCAGAGATCAAAACTGCCAAGTTGGAGAACCTCACATAACCATCTTGAGTTTCTGCCTGAGTACATCCTACAAATAAACACAAAACAAAAAGTGAATGTTAGTTACCTACACAAGAGCGATTTCTTCAAGTTTTCCCTGTAGAGAGGCAAATGGACAATATAGAACAAAAATTAATTGAAGAGGTTACTAAATCCATCAGGCTTCTCTTAGACAAATCTTGGAACTAAATAATCCAAGATAGAATAATAACAACAACAGCCAACATATATTGAAAGCTTACTATGCCAGACATTGTGCTTTATATTCATCATTGTACATAAACTACACAACCCTATAAAATATACTATTACCAATATTCTAGAGATTAAGAAATAGACTCAGGAAAGGTTAAATTATGTGGTGAGGGGGTTATAGCTCAAATCTGCCTGTTTTCAAAGTCTGTATTCTTAGCCCCTATTATATACTGAATATTTAAATGTCTCTCAAGAAAGAAAGTCTATTCTCTTTCTACGTGGTCAGCTTCTAGGCTCTGCCTCTCTTCTATTCAAGGGATCTGTGGTTTATGCGGTGACAGAGTTAGGCCAATAGATGAGGACCACAGCAATGCATCAAATCAGGAGTGATAAAGGCTACACTGTTCAGCAACTTGGATTGTCTGGGCTATGGTTTCCCTGAATAAAATGCAAAAAAGAAAGCTGGCATCTTCTAACAATAGGCCATCCATTTATAAAGTAAAAGAAGGAAACTTAGCTCTGGATCCCATTCACAATGCCTTTGACTAGTCTTCTGACTCCACTATCCTCAAATTACTTTGCTAATTAACAGCTGCTCCATTTCACTCTGGAAATGTCACTATGATTGGTATGATGGACAATGAGATAGGAGAGTGGTCCTAAAGTCTAAAAATTGGTTTGAGATCTTTAAGGCTGAAAGGTATCATAAAGATAGAATATGCATAGTGTTCTATTTCTCAATTCAATTGCTCAATCCTTTTTGGGAAAGCATTTTCTTCAGCAATTTTTCAGAGCTAACTAAAATTTCCTTTTTCAGAAACATCTTTTCCTTCATCTCTTCAGAGTCCTGAAATAAATAAACTGCCCAGAAAAAATGGAAATAAATAAGCCAAGACTGAAATAAAGGATAGGCACCAAGACAAATGCTGTTTATACTCTTTAAAACCTATATGCATCAAAATTATGGTCAATAAACTCTTGCAAACAATGAACTGCAGAGTACAGATGTTCAACATGAAATCATTTGCTACAGTTTTCCCTTTGACAAACGTTCTTATTGTTCCCATCTTTAGAGGAATACAAAGCAGCATTTAATTGAAATGTGTCCGGCGAGCACAGTGAGTCTGCCTCATAGAACAGCCGCCAGACTGCCTAATGGAAAGTACTTTAGCTCCAAATCGGTTTGCTTTTGTGTTAAATACAAGCTTGCCTCAGAGATCTCTACCAAGATTCCCATATATATCTACGATATTCTCAGCTTTGAAGCATATGTGCCCCAAAGCTGAGGCAGTTTGCTGCCAAGTACAGTACATTACTCCGGGGTTCATCATATCTCTGGAATGGTAATTGTAAAACAGACAAATGTCATTGACAGGCTCCCTGATCAAGCTGGTCCTGGCTGAGGGAACCTGGGAGGAGACGGGGTGTTGGGCTTCACACAAGATTGAAGCTGATGACATGCTTTGTCAGGGAATGCTACTTGAACGTGATTCTGTAGGGCATAGGGTTTCCAAAATACGTTTCACCCCCAAAACTATCCCTCTTACCCTTAGCTATCCACACTAGCAAACTGTTACATCATTAATGTTGAGAGTTTATTTTTTTAGTATTAAGAACACATTTTTTCTACAACTAGGATCTATAGCTAAATATCAAAGGATCTGAAGGACGCTAAAATAATTGTCTTTGTGTATATAAACCCATTTTTGGTTATAACCTCTTTTTTTTTTGAACTGAAGAGGATTTACTGAGACAAAAGACCATGAAGTTAAACTGCAGAACAAAAGATTTAGGCTAGACTTATAGACCGGGTTTTGTTGTTGTTAATTTATTTTTCTGCAGGAAATACTTAGAATAAGTTAGGTAATCCATGCCAAATGGTTTTGCTTCCATTCTTTCTGAAGTTAAAGAGAAATATTTCATGATGGCTTCAAGAGATACTTTCAGTCATTGAAATAGGGTGTTTGGTGATGTGGGCATTCTACACAGAAAATGACACCAGATTTTTTTCCTATTTCATGACACTCACACACACGCACAAAAACGTGTGCATATAAGATGACCTCAGCCCATTCCTCATACGCTCTCATTGAATCTCCCAAAGAGAACAACGGTGAATATACTGATCCAGGGGAGTCAGTTGGCTTGAGCATGAGTTGGTGTTAATGGAGGAAAATAACAAATGGTTTCATGCCTCATTCATTTTGCATGATCCTAAGCTAGACAGTGATGATATCCTTGGGATAACTGAGAGGAAACCAATGACGAATTGGGGGGAGTATGTGTCAGGAATGGGGCACAGTAAAGTATGGAGGCTGAGTAAGGTATAGTAGAGGAGTAGGTATGGGATACAATAAGGTATGGAGTGTGAGTAAGGAACTGGGTATGGGTAATGTATGCAGTACGGCAAGATACATATTTTATAGGAGGCATGTGAATGAGCTTAGACTCAAAGCCAGGGTAGAGCAAGAAGTAACTGGAAGAGGGCAGACAGCAGAAGCAAGAAGAACTACAATCCTGCAGCCTGTGGAACAAAAACCACATTCACAGAAAGATAGACAAGATGAAAAGGCAGAGGGCTATGTACCAGATGAAGGAACAAGATAAAACCCCAGAAAAACAACAAAATGAAGTGGAGATAGGCAACCTTCCAGAAAAAGGATTCAGAATAATGATAGTGAAGATGATCCAGAATGGAGGCAAAGATCGAGAAGATGCAAGAAATGTTTAACAAAGACCTAGAAGAATTAAAGAACAAACAAACAAACAGAGATGAACAATACAATAACTGAAATGAAAAATACACTAGGAAGAATCAATAGCAGAATAACTGAGGCAGAAGAACGGATAAGTGACCTGGAAGACAGAATAGTGGAATTCACTGCTGCTGAACAGAATAAAGAAAAAAGAATTAAAAGAAATGAAGACAGCCTAAAGACCTCTGGGACAACATTAAATACAACAACGTTCGCATTATAGGGGTCCTAGAAGGAGAAGAGAGAGGAAAAGGACCCAAGAAAATAATTGAAGAGATTATAGTCGAAAACTTCCCTAACATGGGAAAGGAAATAGCCACCCAAGTCCAGGAAGCGCTGCGAGTCCCATACAGGAAAAACCCAAGGAGAAACACGCAGAGACATATAATAATCAAATTGGCAAAAATTAAAGACAAAGAAAAATTATTGAAAGCAGCAAGGGAAAAATGACAAATAATATACAAGGGAACTCCCATAAGGTTAACAGCTGATTTCTCAGCAGAAACTCTACAAGCCAGAAGGGAGTGGCATGATATACTTAAAGTGATGAAAGGGAAGAACCTACAACCAAGATTACTCTAGCCGGCAAGGATCTCATTCAGATTTGATGGAGAAATCAAAAGCTTTACAGAAAAGTAAAAGCTAAGAGAATTTAGCACCACCAAACCAGCTCTACAACAAAGGCTAAAGGAACTTCTCTAAGTGGAAAACACAAGAGAAGGAAAGGACCTACAATAACAAATCCAAAACAATTAAGAAAATGGTAATAGGAACATACATATTGATAATTACCTTAAACGTGAATGGATTAAATGCTCCAACCAAAAGACACAGGCTCGCTGAATGGATACAAAAACAAGACCCATATATATGCTGTCTACAAGAGACCCACTTCAGACCTAGGGACACATACAGACCTAAAGTGAGGGGATGGAAAAAGATATTCCATGCAAATGGAAATCAAAAGAAAGCTGCAGTAGCAATACTCATATCAGATAAAATAGGCTTTAAAATAAAGAATGTTGCAAGAGACAAGGAAGGAGACTACATAATGATCAAGGGATCAATCCAAGAATAAGATATAACAATTGTATATATATACCCAACGTAGGAGCACCTCAATACATAAGGCAACTGCTAACAGCTATAAAAGAGGAAATTGACAGTAACACAATAAAAGTGGGGGACTTTAACACCTCACTTACACCAATGGACAGATCATCCAAACAGAAAATTATAAGGAAACACAAGCTTTAAATGACACAATAGACCAGATAGATTTAATTGATACTTATGGGACATTACATCCAAAATCAGCAGATTACACTTTCTTCTCAAGTGCACACGGAACCTTCTCCAGGATAGATCATATGTTGAGTCACAAGTCAAGCCTCAGTAAATATAAGAAAATTGAAATCATATCAAGAATCTTTTCTGACCACAGCACTATGAGATTAGAAATAAATTACAGAGAAAAAAATGTTAAAACACAAACACATGGAGGCTAAACAATACATTACTAAAAAACCAAGAGATCACTGAAGAAATCAAAGAGGAAATAGAAAATACCTAGAGACAAATGACAATGAAAACACAATGATCCAAACCTATGGGATGCAGCAAAAGCAGTTCTAAGAGGGGAGTTTATAGCAATACAAGCCTACCTCAAGAAACAAGAAAAATCTCAAATAAACAATCTACCCTTACACCTGAATGGACTAGAAAAGAAGAACAAACAAAACCCAAAGTTAGTAGAAGGAAAGAAATCATAAAGATCAGAGCAGAAATAAATGAAATAGAAACAAACAAAATAATAGCAAAGATCAATAAAACTGAAAGCTGGTTCTTTGAGAAGATAAACAAAATTGATAAACCATTACCCAGACTCATCAAGAAAAAGAGGGAGAGGACTCAAGTCAATAAAATTAGAAATGAAAAAGGAAAAGTTACAACAGACACTGCAGAAACACAAAGCATCCTAAGACACTACTACAAGCAACTCTACGCCAATAAAATGGACAACCTGAAAGAAATAGACAAATTCTTAGAAAGGTATAACCTTCCAAGTCTGAACCAGGAAAAAATAGAAAATACGAGCAGACTGATCACAAGTAATAAAATTGAAACTGATATTGAAAATCTTCCAACAAACAAAAGCCCAAGACCAAATGGCTTCACAGGCGAATTCTATCAAACATTTAGAGAAGAGCTAACACCCATCCTTCTCAAACTCTTCCAAAAAATTGCAGAGGGAGGAACACTCCCAAACTCATTCTATGAGGCCACCATCACCCTGATACCAAAACCAGACAAAGATACTACAAAGAAAGAAAATTACAGACCAATATCACTGATGAATATAGATGTAGAAATGCTCAACAAAATACTAGCAAGCAGAATCCAACAACACATTAAAAGGATCATACACCATGATCAAGTGGGATTTATCCCAGGGATGCAAGGATTCTTCAATGTATACAAATCAATCAATGTGATAAACCATATTAACAAACTAAAGAATAAAAACCATATGATCATCTCAGTAAGATGCAGAAAAAGCTTGTGACAAAATTCAACACCCATTTATGATAAAAACGCTCCAGAAAGTGGGCATGGAGGGAACCTACCTCAACATAATAAAGGCCATATACGACAAACCCACAGCAAACATCATTCTCAACGGTGAAAAACTGAAAGCATTTCCTCTAAGATCAGGAACAAGACAAGGATGTCCACCCTCGCCACTATTATTCAACATAGTTTTGGAAGTTTTAGCCACAGCAATCAGACAAGAAAAAGAAATAAAAGGAATCTAAATTGGAAAAGAAGAAGTAAAACTGTCACTGTTTGCAGATGACATGATACTATACACAGAGAATCCTAAAAATGCCATGGGAAAACTACTAGAGCTAATCAATGAATCTGGTAAAGTTTCAGGATACAAAATTAATGCACAGAAATCTCTTGCATTCCTATACATTAACAACAAAAATCAGAAAGCAAAATTAAGGAAACAATCCCATTCACTACTGCAACAAAAAGAATAAAATACCTAGGAATAAACCTACCTAAGGAAACAAAAGACCCGTATGCAGAAAACTATAAGACACTGATGAAAGAAATCAAAGATAACACAAACAGATGCAGAGAGATACATGTTCTTTGATTGGAAGAATCTACATTGTGAAAATGACTATACTACCCAAAGCAATCTACAGATTCAATGCAACCCCTATCAAATTACCAATGGCATTTTTTACAGAACTAGAACAAAAAATCTTAAAATTTGTATGGAAACACAAAAGACCCCGAATAGCCAAAGCAATCTTGAGGGAAAAAAATAGAGCTGGAGGAATCAGATTCCCTGACTTCAGACTATACTACAAAGCTAGAGTAATCAAGACAACATGGTACTAGCACAAAAACAGAAATATAGTTCAATGGAATAGGATAGAAAGACCAGAGATAAACCCACGCACTTATGGTCAACTAATCTATGACAAAGGAGGCAAGGATATACAATGGAGAAAAGACAGCATCTTCAATAAGTGGTGCTGGGAAAATTGGACAGCTACACATAAAAGAATGAAATTAGAACACTCCCTAACACCATACATAAAAATAAACTCAAAATGGATTAAAGACCTAAATGTAAGACTGGACACTACAAAACCCTTAGAGGAAAGCATAGGAAGAACACTCTTTGACATATATCACAGCAAGATCTTTTTTGACCCACTGCCTAGGGTAATGGAAATAAAAACAAAAATAAACAAATGGGACCTAATGAAACTTCAAAGCTTTTGCACAGCAACGGAAACCATAAACAAGACAAAAAGACAGCCCTCAGAATGGGAGAAATTATTTGCAAACAAAGCAACTGACAAAGGATTAATCTCCAGAATTTACAAGCAGCTCATGCAGCTCAGTATCAAAAAAACAAACAACCCAATTGAAAAATGGGCAGAAGACCTAAATAGACATTTCTCCAAAGAAGACATACAGATGGCCAAGAGGCACATGAAAACCTGCTCAACATCACTAATTATTAGAAATGCGAATCAAAACTACAGTGAGGTATCACCTCACACCGGTTAGAATGGGCTGCATCAGAAAATCTACAAACAAGAAATGCTGGAAAGGGTGTGGAGAAAATGGAACCGTCTTGCACTGTTGGTAGGAATGTAAATTGATTCAGCCACTATGGAGGACAGCATGGAGATTTCTTTAAAAACTAAAAATAGAATTACCATATGACCCAGCAATCCCACTACTGGGCATATACCCTGAGAAAACCATAATTCAAAAAGACACATGCACCCCAATGTTCATTGCAGCACTATTTACAATAGCCAGGAAGCAACCTAAATGCCCATCGACAGAAGTATGGATAAAGATGTGGTACATATATACAATGGAATATTACTCAGCCATAAAAAGGAATGAAATTGGGTCATTTGTAGAGATGTGGATGGACCTAGAGACTGTCATACAGAGTGAAGTAAGTCAGAAAGAGAAAAACAAATATCATATATTAACGCATATATGTGGAATCTAGAAAAATGGTACAGATGAACTGGTTTGCAAGGCAGAAATAGAGACACAAATGTAGAGAACAAATGTATGAACACCAAGGGGGAATCGTAGGAAGGGGTGGTGGTGGGATGAATTGGGAGGTTGGGATTGACATATATACACTAATATGTATAAAATAGATAACTAATAAGAACCTGCTGTATAAAAAATAAATAAATAAAACTAAAAAAAAAAGTTCTGAAATAACTTGCAGCATAGATGAATCTTGAGGACATCATGCTAGGTGAAATCAACCAGTCACAGAAGGACTAACACTGTATGATTTCATGTATATAAAGTATCTAAAATAGTAAAACTTATAGAAGCAAAGAACAGAATGGTGGTTTTTGATTTTCATACGCACAACTCCAGAAAAGTAAATGAAGCTAGCAGTGGTACTGGGACTGAAGAGGAAGGTAACGGAGGACCAAGAAAGCTGGAGAGGAGAAAATGAGCTCTCAGGGCCTGTTCTGGGCCAGGCACTTTGCATTTGCCATCACATTTATTCTTTATAACATTGAGAGCCAGTGTTTCTGTTTCCCCATAGAAACCACATTGTACCTATGACTTGATACTGTACCAGAGAATCATCTGTACATGATTAGGGGGCCATGCCCTTTTCCTTACACCATACTGAAGATACGGGTATGACAATAATACTCCTCACCATGCCGGCAGGGGTGGGGATAGGTGGGCAGATGGTTTGTTAAACATTTCCTGCCAACCTAATGTTCCCTTTTGCAGATACTGGCATTGTAGACGCCAGTGGTGGTGAAGGGGATTTCTTCCAAACTAACAAAGATACTGAGTATTAGCGGCTTTTGTTATAGATTCCCAATGGTAGCAAACATTTCTGTGCGGATGCAATTATAGCAGGTCTCCGAATGTCACAGGTACCTACCTCTCAGCATGGAATCTGATGTCCCTTCCAGAGAAACAGAAATGACCCAAGGCTCTGATGGGGGCCCCAACGACTCTACTCTCCGATTCTGGAAACAGGAAAAAAGGGGAAAAGATGGACTCAGAAGAGAATTTTGTGAAGTTATCTGAAAAAGAAGAGTATTCACACAGAATCTTTTATAAAGCGCACATTCATGAGAAATAAACAAAGGAAAAAAATAATAAATACATATTTTCTTTCTCATGTTAAGAAGAATATATCAAATTAGCTTACTGAGCAGAGAGAAGGGAGATTATTGCAAGAAAAGTTGGGGCAGGGCAGTGAAGAGGAGAAAGGAAAGTTAAGTTTACAGAAAAGGAGAGTGGCACGGTGTGCTGAGGGTTAATAAGGAAGGAAAGATTAAGACAACAAAGCAGGAGAGAGTTGGGTGAGTGCCAGGCTAGAGCAGAAGCGCGGACCTCAGGCCCATGGCCTTCATTCCTCTGTAAGCACGTCAGGGGAGGCATTTTTAAAGTCTCGAGTAGAAAGCTGATTTAAGTATCATATTTCACTTTTTCCCCCCTTGATGTTAGTAATTATAGACAAGATAAAATAGAATCAGAGGGCATGGACACTGAAATTAGAATTAAGCACAGAAGCCTCTTATTGATGCTGTACTTAACCACATACAGGAGAAATCATTTAAAATAACATAGAACTATAATGCAGATGTGATGCCATAAATTCCTTCATTAGCATATGAAATGACTTCTTCAGATATAGATCCAGCACTTAGAGAAGGCGAGATTTCTGAAAAGATACATGAGACCTACTGTAAGAACTTGCTTGAGGAGGGCTTCCCTGTTGGCGCAGTGGTTGAGAGTCCGCCTGCCGATGCAGGGGACACAGGTTCGTGCCCCGGTCTGGGAAGATCCCACGTGCCACGGAGCCTGTGCTCCGCAACGGGAGAGGCCACAACAGTGAGAGGCCAGCGTACCACAAAAAAAAAAGAATTTGCTTGAGGAGAAAAAGTATCAGAATTCTATTTTTACCCTTGATCAAATCCTGGACATTTATAGAAAGTGGAAGGAAAGCAGGCTGTGAAATGGAAGGAAAATAATGAAAGTAGTTAGATGTTCTAAGTGCACCAAATGTCACAGGGTGGGCACTCTGTACATGTGTATCGAGAAGATGATGCGATGTGAAACATGCACCAAATACAACATGGTACCCGGCTCTAAATAAAGATTGTTACCTGTGCACAAGGTACCTGTTTATCCAGAAAAACGAGCTGTGGTTGTACTGTAAGTTCTTTTCCCACTTCTCCATCTGAAGGCTGGACTAGGACTGAAAGACCATAGGGCCGAATATATATCAAGTTCCCAGTTTCGAAATTGCTTGTATTTCTGGCACATATTAAAAAAGAAAAGAATACATGCCTAAGATTACAGATACCATATCACTGCAGTAGCTTTTTTCCATAATACATTATTACCAGTGGGAAGATTTGCATTTGCCTTTGTTTCTAGAAACTGAATGATACACTGTATAGCAAACATGACCTTATAACTAAAGAATAATTATATATTTACTTTATGTGTCTGCTTTACCATAGGAAAGAATGCACTGGTTGGGGCTGGGGGGTGGGGGAGGTGCGAGGAGAACATACCATGAACTTAGACTTTTATCACAATTTGTTAATATCAGCTCCCAAAAAGCCTTAGTGAGGCAACTTATCACACTAAAATATTTAGAAGGTGGGGATGTGTTCTAAGCATGCTAGTAAACCAGCTCTCCCCCAAGAGGTGTTAGTGTTTTCCAATTTCCACAGTATAAATACATTCACCATGGCTAATTCTGTGGTACCAAGATGACGTCACCGAAAAGAACTGGAAAGAGATGCCTGGGAGCAACCTCCCACACCACTGTTTCACATGGAATAGCTCATTTAATCTCACAACCACCCTTTCATGTTCATTGTCTCCACAGGATGCTTGCACTAAACAGAATCGACAACTGTGGAATTCATTGATTAATTGATTACTTGATTTCAGTTGAATGAAGTCCTTAGGGAGAATAATACTTATTTATAATTAATATATGCTGAGCACTTACACCCTGTACCAAGTACTGTTCTATGCTTTCCACCTATAAACTCATTGCATCTTTAAAATGACACTATGGGGGCTTCCCTGGTGGTGCAGTGGTTGAGAGTCCGCCTGCCGATGCAGGGGACACGGGTTCGTGCCCCGGTCCGGGAAGATCCCACATGCCGCGGAGCGGCTGGGCCTGTGAGCCATGGCCGCTGAGCCTGCACGTCCGGAGCCTGTGCTCCACAATGGGAGAGGCCACAACAGTGAGAGGCCCGCGTACAGCAAAAAAAAAAAAAAAAAAAAATGACACTATGACATAGGTACTCTTATTTGCACATGAAGAAACTGAGGTCCAAAAAGGCTTAAGTATTTTGCCAAAGGTCTTACCAAGAGTAAGTGTATGACCAAGGTCTAGAGCTATACTGTTTTTCATCTCTATTGAGCACATTAATTGCTGATGTGACTTAGCAATAAAATGGAATAATTATAAAATAAAATAGTTACGTAATTCATGATACCTCAAAACATCTTTTTACCGGAGCTCTGGCATTTTTGAAGACCCAAGGCAGCTCTATTAAACGAATATTCTGGGTTATACACCTATTGTCCCATTAAGCCTATTGTGTATTACACATCAGAGGCATGCAATAGAGTTTTAGCAATTAAATGGATATATATAGACACCATATATCACACATATTACCCTAACATAGGGTAATAGATTACCCTCGAAACACCCTAGGTCAGGTCTAACAAGGCTTTGATTTCTTTTTTTAAATAGTAGCCTACCCAGCCCTCAATTAAATGCTTGTGAGTCACCTACTTGATCCCCTAATCTTTTTTTTTTCTTATGTGAGGAGAAAAGGATATTTATTTTAACAGAGAGTGTATGTGAGGTAAAGGTGACAATTAGTCCTAAGAAGAGGAAACAGTGCAAGAACAAATACAGAGGATCACAAACTATGAAGTTTCTATAGGGAGCAATTTCCCTCTCCCCTGAGAATCCTGGAAAATGGGGGATGGGGCATGTGTGGTCCTACGAATCCCTTTTGGTCATTTACCAGCTAAGGCCCTGACCTCTGCTAGAGTCACTCACTGGGAATTCAACATACACTAGTGTGATCATCATTTATTAGCTTGCTTAGCTGAATGAGTAAGGCTCCTTTTTATTTAAAGAAAAAACTGAAATCATATTTTAAAACTCCATGTTATTCATTGCATCCTCTATGGTTCCTAGGTTATTGGAAAATTCTAACATCGTTACCAGATGCTATTTCTCCACTGGCCTATTTCTTAAAAGCTTTCTGATGCAGGACAGGATGCAGGCTGGCCATGTAGGTTAAAGAAACCGAAAGACTCCATCCGAGGTCCTGACATAAGTACACTGATGTCTAGAGACGAAGGGATGGGAACCAACTGCCTGAACATTTGCTAAAAGGCCCGTCCCTGACACACTTTAAAGTTTATTGTGAGCAAACATCTCTGATTAAATGTAAACAGCATCCCACTGGAGGTCAGAGACTTGCTGCTACAGCATATCCCAAGGTAATACCACTTTAAGCTCCACATAAACTCGTAGGCAGTTTCTAACCTAAAACCTGACCGTAGGTGGTACAGTTTTTTACGATATGTTATAATAGTGCAATAAATCTGTTAGCTTAAAATCGAATCTCCGTGGCCTTTTAGAGAAATCATCACTAAATGCAGGGTCTTGTTAATGATGCCATCGAAGTGAAATTGTTTAATCTGCTAAGGGGGTGAAAGGTCACCAAATGAATTTTTTATAATACATCAACTTGACACACAATAGGGAAAACTGTAATAGATAAAAGCAAAGGAAAAGGGCACTGTCTTCTTCTGATAGGTCAATAGCAGCCAAGAGAGTCACTCATCCACTTTCCTTTCATGATGGGGCTCCTTTTGCATTTAATATGGACACCCAATTAATACCTCAGCACCACAGACAACCTCATTTTAGGTGACTTATAGCAATTTCTCCCCCTTCCCTGAAATGAAAGTGATCACAATACATCATAGCATTGTGCGAATTAACGTTAATTGATTCAAGTTACCAAGCAATGATGGGCCACTTATATAACCTAGGCGTTATTGGGTGCTAGAAGGGATGGAGGGAAGATTAGATTCCAGTGTCCGTTGCTGTGACGACGGGAATCACCTGATGCCTTGTTAGACAGTTGTAAGGTTCTATTGCTGGCCCCAGTGGGGTCGTCAGTAAACCGGAGTGATGTCCAAACATCATTATCCGCTGCTCCGATATTAAAGCAAAGGGATTAGCAACTTATTGCAAGCAACCTGGATTTGTCATTGTGCTGTCGTTATCCAATTTCCAACCGCTAATGTGACTGTAGCCTGCAGGCAGAAGGACCTACAGCCAAACTTTAAAAAATGGGGGAGGAAAGTTCCCTCCAATCCTCCCAGTTTAACCACTATTTCACGGCTTCCAATAGCCAGCCAGGTATGTGGAAGAATTTTTTTTTTTCCTTCAAAGCTTAAGTGCTAGCAAAAGAGAAAGACCAAGAAAATACAGAAATGTCTGAGTTTAGAGATCACTACTATTCACTCCAACTCTTGCTTTTTAATCTGCCAGATCTGAAATGCTTCCCCTACAGAAGAGGGGATTGTTTCTACCTGCATGGCAAACTGAGCAAACAAATAAATAAATCATCTTGAGGAAGGCTAGCTCTGGGCAGTGAGGTGAGGGTGGGGCGTTGTGAGTTACTTCCTCACTTCCTCTTCAGCCTTGGCCTCCTCAAAGTTACTAAGTCAGGTTCCTACAAAAGAGCCCCATGTTTTGATTAAATTTTTTAGGGTGTGCCGTGAGGGAACTTAAATTTCAGAGGAGTCTGCAAGATTCTGTACCCTGGAAGAAGATAGCAAGTTCTCCACTCGGTTCAGTTTAACAAACAAATGTTAACCCTTCCACCATGTACAAATATTGTTTTAGGCACTATGAGATAGGCAAAGATAAATACAACACCATAACCTCGGTCCCTCAGGAATGTTCTTCCACAGAGTCTGTAAGGCAAGAATGACTTTCCTGGCTATCTTTCAGAGCTGACACATACCATTTTATTTATATTTCATAGTCCTCATGCCCCCTGTTAAACCTAGCCAAATGCCCTTAGCTGCCATCAACTCCTAAGAGAGAAAAAAATGTCTTACGATCTCATGGTTTCTTTCTGGCACTATAGCATAGTGATTCCAAACTTCGCACATTACAAGCATCCAATACATGTTACTATAGGAACACTATGACCAGTCAGTACTCACCATGCACTTCCTCTGTTCTTAGGTCATTAAAATGCCTCTAGAAAGCCGCCACCTATCTTGGACTGGCCAACTTCAAGTTCTGATACATTCTTGAACCGGTGCACTTACTGCTGTGCTCTAATACTTGTTATTAAACTCTTATGGTTCTTTGTAATTTTTCATTTCAAACTGAGATTTGAGTAACCACAGGCATAGGTTGCACTGTGCCATGAGAATATAAAGACACAAAATAAACATGGCACATCCTCCAACAAGGTCAACTCAGAGGTCAAAACCTACGTATTTTAGTCAGAAAATTGTTCAAAATAATATTTTATAATAAATCTAGCATGAATATCTTATCTGGGATAATGTAAATTCTGAATACATTTTTTAAGATCATACACAAATATTCAAAATTTCCTGTTTGTGATGGAGTCCCCTAGCAGTCATAGTCTAACCAGGAAAAGAGAAACCACTCAAGATCTTTCTGATGGAAGAGATTTGTTATGGGATATTGGTTGCACAGGAGTATTAGAATAGCAGAGAAGTCAAACCGGTTACATTTCACTATTTGCAACATGTGTTTAACGATCACTTATGGTGCATGACACTGCTTAGGTACTCTTGGGAGTATAATAGTAAATTGAAGCCTTGACCAATGAATGAATATCATAAAGATAAAAATATACTAATTTTATGAAAAACTAGATTAATGGTCAAGCAGGTTCACATTGAATTAATGATTTCCTTGTAATAGATATAGAATAATGAGATTTAATATACCATATTCTTATTAGACAGTTGTGTAAATGTTTGTTTCCCCTATCTATTAATTTTTAAATCTCTAGATTTTCATATGAGCCATACAATTTTTTGGACATAATAACTGTTCAATTAATGTTTGGGAAATAAAAAACATTCAAATGTAAGTTTTTATGAGTCTTTATTATATTTAGCTACAACTTCACCACCCATACACATAAATCTTAAATTGATTGTAAGGTAGTACGGTTCCGGTTCAATTTTGGAATTAGAACTACATGTGCATGTGGGTGGAAAACTACTGGATGCAGATAAGTCAACAGCAATAATGGATTAGAATTTTCCTCCTGTTTATAAGGAAGAGAGAAGGGAAAATGTAAACTGCAGAAGTAGAATAAAAGATTTAGTGGTCTGGGGCCATTTAGTATAAGAACAAGGGTCCCTAAGGGCATCACTGCAGTAACAGAGCTGTGAAATAAATGATAGCTTTAATGATGACCATGAATCATCAATAAAAATGTGAAAGGTCTACAGTATTTTCCATTTAACAAGGCTGGATAATATCTACTTCTTTTTAGTTTAAGAGATGAAGTCTTTTTTAAAATGTAGTGATAAAATAAACAATTTTTAATTAAATGGAAAGTTTACTTATGCAGAGCATCTCATTTTCCCACAAAGCCACATATATAAAATACCATTATGATAATTTTGCCATCCACCTAATTCAACAAAGCAGTGAATTTGTATTGTAGTGAAAAAAAGAAATGGTGCAAAAACACTCTTTAATGGCAAAGCTGTGGTTTTGCCAGGAGGGAGGAAAGAGACAGGCTAGCAGTACGGGAATCCCTTCCCGGATGAATATTCTGCCAGTCTTGAGAAGAGCATCCTCCAGTGTTGACAGAAAGACCCTGTCCTTGCATACTCCAAACAGCTGTTTCTTAGAAAGCAGGTGCCCAAGGGGCAGGGAGAGATTGCACAAGAGAAGATGTTAAATGAGCCTGAAGGTCACCAAAAGGCTCATGTCACCAATTGTCTCTCCTAGTTTTCTTCTCTATTCCAAGTCAGCTTGATAAGGTGCTCCTTATACAGAGTGAGGAAACTTAAAAAGCTACTAATGTGAAGGGTGCAAAAACACACAGATGTATACTGCCACAGAGCCGTGCTCACATTCCCTATAACTGTTTTTAGGGTCCGAGGTTCATGGCGACGTCAGAAACGAAGAGTTTTATGTGAGATAGTGTATTAGTTTTCTACAGCTGTGAAACAAAACTCCATACACTCAGTGGCTTAAAATATCACAAATCTATGATCTTCAGATTGTGGGTCAAGAGTTGGCTGGGGGTTCACTGCTTAAGTGGAGGCTCTCGGGAGAATACACTTCCAAACTCATTCCAATTGTTGGTGGAATTCATTTCCTGGTGGCTGTGGAATGGAGGTCCCTGTTTCCCTGTGGGCTGTCAGCCAAGGTCCACTCTGTACTTACAGAGTGCATCTGACTTTCTTCTCATGTGGTGCCTTTCATCCTAAAAGCAGTGACACTTCAATTCCTTCTCACACTTGGAATCTCTCTGCCTTCCTCTTCTGCCACAGCAGGATAAAGCTCTCCTCTTTTAAGGGCTGTTGTGTGTAACTGTGCCACCTTGATAATCCTGGGTATTCTCTCCAACTTAAGGTCTACTGTGCCACATAACACAGTGTCTTCATAGAAATTCTATCTGATCCTATTCATAGGTTCCCAGGATTAGGGCAGCATACCTTTGGGTGGTCATTTTAGAAACTCTCAACCACAAATAGCTTTAGCATTTCAATAGCTAAACTTCCATGAAAGATACAGATATATTTATGCTTACTGTATGACAAAGAATATTATTTAGAGGTGTTTTTTTTTTTTTTTTTTTTTTTTTTTTGAAGCAGGAGAAAGAGAGGGAGAAGAAAAGACAGGAGGGAAAGAAACTCAAAAGAGCAAAAATCAAATTTCTACTGCCAGGATTCCAGATGAAAGGCAGAATATAAAATAAGACCCTCGTGGGGAACCCCAAGTTTAAAAAGCAGAGGTTGAACATATGTTTATCTCTGTTCCCTCTACTCCACCGAAATTACTTAAAAGAAGAAAAATGAATAAAAATGGTGTAAATCAACATGGATAAAGAAGGCAGGAGAGGAGAGAACAACCAACAACAGAGGTTAACAAAGCTTTGGAATATGGAAGACAGGTTCATGGAACTGACTTAGCCATGCAGAAGACACTTAAATCTAGATGCCTCTAGAGGAGGATAAAGACTGGGAGAGGCCAATTTGTTGTATATTATTTGATTAAAAAAATAGCACTCCATTTCTCCCCACAAAGCAGAAAGTTGGTAGCTTTTTGAAAGCAGGTAGTACTCCCCTTGATAAGTAAATGTCTGATATGGCCTCAATCTGTTGAAATGCATGTAACGCCATTAAATTAACAAGAGTGAACCTTTAAAGAACATTGTAGATGTTTCCACTGAAAGGCCTATGTCCTCAGACTAATTTCTGCTGTCTAAAGGTCAATTCATTAGCTTGTCAATGGCTCTCCAGTGAGTTCAATGGAAGTCTGAGTCGACACTGATCAAAGTTGAAAGAAACAGGGCTGGCCCTGGGATCTGCCCCAGGCTTCAGGGTTGTTTACCATACTGTACAATTCTTAGGACCATGGGAAAACTTGCTGGTTCTCATTTAGGCCCTTAGGACATGGCATTTCTCATTCTGCAGAGATTTATTCAGATATACTTAAGAAGCAGCCTTTCGTTAGCTTCAGAAGATTTTTTTTTTTTGCATATCTAGGAAACCTCTCTTAAAATACTGAAGAAACTGAGAGAGATGGGGACTGTAACACACCCCAACAGAAAATTGATGCTACATGTCACCAATTGTCTGTCTGAGTTTTCTTCTCTATTCCAAGTCAGCTTGATAAGGTGCTCCTTATACAGAGTGAGGAAACTTAAAAAGCTACTAATGTGAAACTGCTGATACATGTTCAGCAGTTTCTTATCAAGTCAGAAATACATGAGTCAAAAATGAAAACATGATGGCTATGACAGATGGTGGGCAATAAAGGTGCTCTTTTCTCTGAAGCTCACGATAGGATGATATCCCACACACATATGTGTGCATACCTACATTTGTGCTGGGCCCACTCTCTTTCCTGGGTTTCCTCTGCTTTATCTCCATTGTTTCTACTCTTTGACTTTGCTCTCCTTCTAGTTAAAAGCTAAATATTCACCGAGTCTTTTTTGTTGTTGTTGTTGTGTTTTGTTTTGGGGTTTTTTTTTAATTTATTTTTTTTCTTATTAGTCATCCATTTTATACACATCAGTGTATACATGTCAATCCCAATCGAGTGTTTTTTTATATAATATAAAAATGAGTCATTTTGGAAGGATGACCTATTAAGAAAGCTCAGTACTGTAAAATCTAAATAAAATTTAGCAATGAACTGGCTCTATTTCTCTCTAGTCACCCATACATAGAATATGCTCATAAGAACTCGGTGGAATCTAAATGAAACTGGACTAAAGGAAAGAAAATATATTTAAATGTAAGCTAAGATACATTAGCACCATCTTTTCTCAGATTCCTGATTTTTATATTATCATGCATAATATCATAATTACATCAATAACATGGTGAAGGTTTAGTGGTTAGTAAAAATATCCAAGATATAATAGATTCTGAGCACTCATGCAACTAGGAGTACTTCTAAATTCTAAGCTAACAATCCTCAAAGCCCTTCAAATCAACCAGAATCCAGAAAAAAAATTGCTTGAGTTTTCTTTCCATATCTTCCATACATACTAGTGTACTGTAAAGAAGAGAAACACCAAGACAGGTAAAATATGATACATAAACATTAGCAAAGTTTTCATTTGGATATGTTGCTCTATCTATAAAAAGGCAATCAATGTATTAGTTGAATATTCCTTAAAATGTGATGGTGTGTCTTTTTGTTTTGCTTTTTATTTTATAGTGAATACCACATCCACTGGAGATGGTTGTATAGAAGTAATTAATACCCATTAAATATTAGTTGCTTATTTATTAGCACTACCACAAATACAGTGAAAAAGCAGCAACAGAATAATCTAAAACATATGAGCATTCTAAAATTTCACTGAGTAACATAGCTCAGAATCTAAATAATTTTTACCTATTTCAGGGACCCAACTATATCAACTCAAAATGTGCATAGGTTTGAGCTTATGTTTCCAGTGGTGATGACAAGCTTGCAGGGAATATCCATGTTTGAATCTTTTGAGTCCTCTATAACCAAGCAGCATGCATGTGTGAAACGGTTAGTTTATACACGTTTTCTAAGCATTATGGCAATTTCATATTGTCTCTCAGTTTGGGGTATCATTTCTGGTTCTTTTGTATCTGCTAAAAATTAGAGCTTGGGACTCTAACAGTCTTGACCTCATGACAGACGTCTTAGATGAACTTGGGCTGGACAATTCATTTCTTGGGTAAATACGATGCACACAAACATTGAGAGTCATTTATACTTTGCCTCCTCTTACTGTTTACTTCTTCATTTACTAAGCTCGGGGAAATATTCAGCTAAATTTACTTCTAAAGTGTGTAGTAAACATTGATCTGGTAAAGGACTTCAAAATACAAGCTTGTAGAGTCAGAATAGCATAGCACAAAGGATATTATGGATCCTACACAGGTCTGCGCCATAAACATAGTTGGCAGCAATTATGTTCTGCCTCATGCAATTTGACATCCTTTCAGGGCTTTATAATCCTAGGTTAAATAAAACCCAATCAGGGTCACGGCTTTAGCTTAGTAAACTCCTGGGCATCCCTCCAAAATGTTCCTAAATATAAGTCTCTTCCCCAGTCCCTACAGGCAGTATTATTAACAACACCCTGAGTACTCAAGTCTTAGCTCATAGCTCTATGGAATTGTGATAGATAGTGTTTTTGTCCCATAAGGCAAAGATCATATCTGTTTCACCTTAGCAAACCCAGAATCTAGCCCACTGCTTAAATATGCATTACATGATAAATGAATGAACAAGCATATTGAAAACAAGTTGCCTTAGAAAAATCTCTTCCTCCATGCTTTTCATTTTAAAGTACCAAAATAAAACGTCTACATCTACCTAGGAAATAGAATAACCATGAAGACTACAGATTTAATAAAGAATTTTAAAATTGAGAATTTAAGTCTATAAATGGCTCTTGACATTTTTGTTCTTATCTTAAAAAGCAGACAGGTTAGGTGACTCAGTGTAAGTAGGCTGACATTTGCAATATGCATCCAAGAAATCAGCTCTCATTTAGAAGTTATTATAATTAGTACTTACCCATAGCCGATGACTCCCTTTGACTGAGTCACTAGTAAGGCCCCAATAGTCATATTCAGAACATTCTCTAGTACTCCAGTCTGTTGAGCAGTGATAACCTGGTGAGCCAAAGTCTGTAATTTGTTACTTGATAAGGATGGCATGACTCCAGTGTTCCTTACTGCTGGCAGATCACCAATTTCAACGACCATCACTTTTGAGATAGTTCCCATAGTGGTGGGCGGTAGGACTCTATATGAGCTCATTTCCATCATGAGAAGTTTACGTTGACCAAGTCTATCATGACTGGCACAAGTCACAGTTGGGCAATTGCGCTTTCTCTTTGCTCTACGGTCAGCCAGGGCCTTTAAGGTTGCTTCACTGCCAGGCATCTCATGAATAAATCTGATTTGGTCTTGGCTAACCTGCAAGAAGTCAGTTAGTCTTTCAAGGGTCATCATTTCCCAGCCTTTTTCTAGAACTGAAAACATCACAGTGAGGGCCAAATGAAGGGAAACACCTGAGCGAATTTCAATGGGCTCCTCTCCTTGTAGGACAACATACAAGAGGTTATCCATGAGGCTGAAATAGTTGGCACCAATAGACCCATTCAGCAGTGAGGAAGTTGATTGAACCTGAGTAGGTATAATGAATCTTTCCCCTAAGAAAACATTCGGGCTCTGGAGTTCATCGTAGAATACAGCCAAGAGGAGCTTGGAGGTACTTTTGTTCCCCAACAGAAAAAAACGCAAAACTTGAGGAGTCTGATCCACAAAGCACACCTTGGTGATTTCCTTGGTGGGTAAAATGGAATAGAAAGCAGATACAGACCCTGAAGTGGAGCAGGGAGTATTGGCATTTACGCTACTGAAGGTGTCAACAAAACCACTAGTCACAGATACAACTGGATATAAGTTTTGCATTGCCCAGGTGGCATCAGCACTGTCAAGAATTAAGATCACTTGGTCAGTCTGTTTGCAGATGTAGCCTTGTATCAGCGATCGGTATGTGCATTTCTGCTCTTCTCTAAATGTGCCTATAAAATAAAGGAAAATAAACAAGTGACGTAAGAGCCACAATCTCTCAAAGATGATTTACAATCCATCACTCTCACCATCATCTGTGACCTCAGGAAACATTTATTGAATATTCAAGTGTGAGAATGCAAAAAATTCTTGGGCAAAATATGGAAAGATACAGCTCTTTAATATAATTTAAATGTGTATGTTACATAATATGTTATTTAAAGTTAATAATGGGCATAATAGCTAAGTGGTAAAAGAGCTGAATAAACAAAGTAATTAAGAAAAAGGAATAATCTCTAAGGTCTACATAATGGAAAAAGGATAGGCGAGAAGAGGGTAATGATATTTGAGTCAATGGGAAAGAGGTAGATTGAGGGGGCGGGAACAGAGATTTTATGGAGGTATATTAAAGTTGAAAAGGTATATTGTGACCAGATTGTGAAATAGTTTGGATGTCAGACTATATAATTTCCTCATTCTTTCTTTTTCTCTAAACATGAAGAATAAAGAAATACAACAGGAGGAGAAGAGGAAAGTAGTAATTTGGGGAGTGTTGACATTAAATAGAGCCCAAGCTGAGGATGACCGCAGCTAATGAAACCATTTAAAGAAACAGCATTATTCACCATTCCCACTATTCCTAATCTTCCTGTCTATGAACCTAGAGTAGTTCCTATTCTGAATTCAAAAGTATATGTTACCTTCCAACAAAAAAAAGTTCCTTTGACTTTAAATTAATAGTCACAAAATTGTCTTGTATTGTTTTCTACATATTTTAATTTTCCTTAGTGCATGTTCATCTAAGTAGCCTAAGGATTGGAACAAAAAAAAAATCAAATTATTACTATGTAGGATGTACTACATTTGAGCATGATCTAGCCTCCTTCTGCATCCTTCCTTCCATGTAATATGATAAGAAATCTGTGCCAAGCAAAAGTACGGTGAGGTATCACCTCACAGCAGTCAGAATGGCCATCATTAAAAAGTCCACAAACAATAAATGCTGAAGAGGCTGTGGAGAAAAGGGAACCCTCCTACATTGTTGGTGGGAATCTAAATTAGTGTAGCCACTATGAAAACAGTATGGAGGCTCCTTAAAAAACTAAAAATAGATTTACCATATGATCCAGCAATCCCACTCCTGGCCATATATCCAGAGAAAACTGTATTTGAAAAGATACATACACCCAATGTTCACAGCAGCACTATTCACAACAGCCAAGACACGGAAGCAACCTAAATGTCCATCGACAGATGAATGGATAAACATGTGGTACATATATATAATGGAATACTATATATACTGAGTAGTACGAATACTACTCAGCCATAAAAAAGAATGAAATAATCCCATTTGCAGCAACATGGATGGACCTAGAGATTATCATACTAAGTGAAGTAAGTCAGAGAAAGTCAAATATCATATGATATCACTTATATGTGGAATCTAAAATATGATACAAATAAACTTATTTACAAAACAGAAGCAGACTCACAGACATAGAAAACAAACTTATGGTGACCAAAGGGGAAGGGGGGAGGGAGAAAGATAAATTAGGAGCTTGGGATTCGCAGATACAAACTACTATATATAAAATAGATTACAAAAAAAAAACAAGGTCCTACTGTATGGCACAGGGAACTATATTCAATATCTTGTAATAACTTATAATGAAAAAAATATATATATATGTATAACTCAACCACTTTGCTGTACACCAGAAACTAACACAACATTATAAATCAACCATATACTTCAATTTTAAAAAAGAGTGTCATAGGGCACTGAGGAAAGCTGAAAGAAGAAAAAAGAAATCTGTGCCAAAGCTGCCTATGGTGTCAATAAACTTAATTACCAAAATGCTACTTCAGGATTAGGACAAACAGTTTACCTGAACCTCCAAAATAACAGCAACAAAAGGGTCAAAATTATAAGGAAGATTGTAAAATATCTCAAATGGAATGATAATGAAATTTTAGCATATCAAAACTGTGGGATGTGGCAAAAACACTGCTTTGAAGGAAACTTATAATGTTAAATGCTTATATTACAAAAGAAGAATTGTCTAAAAGTGATGCCTTAGGTGCTCCCTTACAAATTCAGAAAAAGAGCAAAGTAAACCAAGAGTAAGTAGAAAAAAAGGAAATGATAAGTATAACAGCAAACGTCAATGAAATAGACAACAGACAAACAAACAAGAAAAAACAGAGAAAGTGAACAAAGCTAAAATTTCGTTCTTGGCAAACGTCAACCAATTGATTAACCCCTCGCTAGACTGATCAGGATATAAAGGAAGAAGACACATCACCAATTTCAGGAAATGAAACAAGGATTTACTACTTCAGATCCTACAGGCAAAGATTAAGAGACTCTTACGAACAAACTTCATGCCAACAAGTTCAACAGCTTCGATGAAATGGGCAGATTCCTTGAAAACTGACACAGAACAGAAAATTCTAATTGCGCTATGTCTCTTAAATCACTTGAATTCATTAAATTAAATATGAAATTGTTAATCTAAGTAGAGATTTAATTATAAAATATTTTTTAAATGGTCACCTTTACACAGTGTGTTTTTTCCCTGTGGTAATATAATATGGAAACGCTAATGTGAAATCAAGAATTATCTTCCAAAGCATGGAACCAGTATGAAGGGAATTAATTAATTGCACAATCTTAATAGCCATGGAAATTTTGCTCTGAGACCCCGATACATCAATCGCTACTACAGGTATATCCCTTTCAAATGAGATAGTAAGGTAGCCTTTCCTCATGGATTATCCTCAAATCACACTAGTTCCTCTTTTCTAAACCTGCTGCTCACTCTCCTTTTTACACATTTTTTTCAGCCATGCTGATGCCATTGATGAATCGTTCACATTCCATCCAGTTTTATAGATCTCTGACTTTATTATTCTTGCTTCTCATTCAAGAGTTATAAGGTCTTTCACAGTGACCTCTGTAGATTGCTAAATTCTTGGAACTGTACCTAAATAAAATACTTATTCTCTTAGTTGATATGATTCTCAATCATTCTCTGCTACTAACTAACTATATGTACTTTGATAAATTACATAAACACTAGAAACCAATGTCCTTAAGGTGTTATTTCTCAAGGCCTAAGGCTATATCTATCTCATATTTAAATTACCATAGGGTTTAACATCCTACCTCAAACACAGTAGAAATTCCTTAATATGTATTAGTTGATTGACATGTAATGTCCTTTTCAAAACTCCTATTCTTCAAGTAATTTTTATCTATTATTTCCAGGTGTCTAGTTATAAGATTATTATTCTATAGCTTGACTACAATTTAAACCAACTCATCACAAGAACAGAGTATACTACAGAAGGGCATTGTGAGAATTGCCCCTTGAATTAATGTTAATATTTGATAGTGTTCTGTGAGAGATCCAACTATTTCCCATGAAACCATAAGACTGAAATTATGGCTGATTATATTTATATGAATCTTCTGCTCTTGAATCACATAATTGGTTTGTCCACACACAAAAAAATTCTGTTATGACAAAGCATTTTTTTCTTGGCTGATTCAATCATTCATTAAACAAGTGGAGGAAGGGAGTGAAAGGTTGGATGAGCCTATGAATGAATCAGGAGAACAATGTGTCTTCTGCAGACAATAAATAGAATGTGCTGGTGGATTTGGTGTAATGACTGAGGCAGCAGGGATACTAAGGAAAACACACCGTATCCTTATATTCTGTAACAATGGCATGGAAACTATCAGAGGGGTCCTCCTGATAAGACAAAACTTTCACACAGTTTTGTCAATGGGAGACTCTGACTTATTGCTTCAACAGGTCTTAGATGGTCAGAGGGTGGTCATCCTATGTTGTTGCAAATAATATACAATGGTTGCTTGGGAGAGCTTCAGATAGAGAAATATCTGACAGGAAGTCCATAGACTCATGGGAATGGTACCTGGAAGGGGTATGGGATAAAACAGGGATTAGAATGCCAAGAGGAAGACTTGACCTCACTACAAAGATACCCTCAAGCTATAAGGTTGGTGATCCTTCCTTCCTTCCCTTTTTCTTTCCTCCCTCCCTCCCTTCCTCCCTTCCTTCCTCCTTCCTCAACTTCCTTTACCTAAAACTTTCTAATAGCAAGTTTAATTATCCGTAGTTTGTAGATATAAAAATTGACTCACAGCAATTATGATTCACACAATTACTTAGTAACAGCCATGAGGAAGAGGAGGAAGAGAAAAACATATTTTTTAACTTCTACCTGTGCTTTTTGGCAAAATAAAATGGAATCCAAATAACTTCATTTGGGGATTGTATTTAGATGTGGGGTCAGCTGTGATGATTAACCCTGTGGGAAGGGTGCTGTATAGTCAGGAGTTCTCTTAACACAGTCTATTGACAGGAACTCACGGAAAGGTTTTTGGTTATTTGTCAAGTCACATATTTGGCAAGAGTCCATTTGCTTCTTTTCTATTACCATTTGGCCTTTTTAATATTTTAGCATACTATCCCTGAAGTATAACCATATAGCCACAAATTTAACAAAGGCAATAGCCTGAAGATTATCAGCAAGTCACATTATGTGGTTTTGTAGCCAAATGTGGAATCCTGGTGTTCATAAATAAGAAACTTTAATTTCTCCAAAACTTACCAATGACTAAGAGACGGTGGTTTATTGGTATCTTACCATCAATTTTTCTATTTCATCTTCAGAGTTAATCAATTCCAGTATTTTAATTTTGATGCGAGGCAAAAATCAAGCACAGGAAAGCAATGCCCTGGGATTCCAAAGCTGCTACGTGGGTGCAGTTCTTCATTGTGGGAGAGAATTGACATTAACTCCTTAGGAGAGAGCTATGCACACCCAAACACACGTCATGTCCCCTCTCCCAGACACAGCTGGCAGCACCCACATGGACAGTCTGGCTTCCCTTCTAAATAGTGATCCATCTCTTCCTTTCCTGGGTTTCTCTTCCTCCTGCCTCTCTCCATTGCAGAAGGATGTAGTTTTCAGTAATGATTCTCTTTCTCACTTGTTTTTGTCTTTTCTTTTCTGACTTCTCCAAATGGCCTTATCTGCCAGTCACAATTTTTGTGGTCTGCAATTCTGATCACTTTTAAATGAAACCCATGCTGGCTTTGGTAATCATAATGTCATTTACAATTTACCACTAAACACGTTTATTCAGTTAGTAGCACACTGGAGAAAGAGAACTCCATATGAACTCACCGTGAAAGGCCTAATCTGATTATTTCCTCATGAAAATCCAGGCAGGGGTGCTTGTAAGAGGGGCTGAGAGAAGAAAGGTGAAAAACAAAACAAAACAAAAAAAAACACCAAGGTCTGGCCACAGCTGACTTTCATAATCAATGTGAATAGATAAAGTGACCCGGCCTGTCAGGGGCAGCCACCCAGTCGCCCCAGGGCATTCCTCTCCAGAAAGCAAGAGTGGACAGGACTTAATAAATGCTGAGTGACCGGTGAGTATTGGCTTGGCCTATGCTCTTTCATTCAAGATGGACAAGACCAGTGATAAAGTCCAGAAGCTCCTCTCTAAGTGGGGGAAATTAGATGAAGCAGGTTGTATGTGTGTGTGCATGTGTGCATATGTGCACTTGTTTCTGTGTGTACTTTAACATCCTAAAATATCCTAGACAAGCAATACGCTCTGTCCGCCTTTCCCTAGATTGGAAACCGTGGACCTAGAAACCAGAAAGGAGGAGCGTTAGGTACTCCTGGTAAAGGAGGAAGCAGAGGAAAAGGTGGGTGGGTATGTATGTGAATGTGTGTGAATGTGTGTGCACTCAGGTTGCTTCCAGGGTTCTAACATTTATTAACTTTGTGTCAATATTTGTCCTTCCTGTCTTGAAATGAGGATTTTCCACTTCATTTCACATTTGAAAAGAAAATATGCCAAAGGGGTCGTCTTTGCTAGGAAAAAAAATTAAAAGAAAAGGAAAAAGAAAAAATTTCTATCCTTTATTTAGAAAAATGGATCAGAAGGAAAGAAAGAAGTATTTTGAAATAAATGTTTTGACTCAAAGGCACATGGATTCCTTCCATCTTCCCCATTTCCACAAGAGAAAAATTTATGTTTGAAAATAGCAGATAGCAGATTTTGACAAAAGTATAGCAGATTTTGACAAAAACAAAATATATAATCATTCTCTTATTTTCAAGAAATGAAAAGAAATCATTTACAATTCTTTTCTGTCAAACAACATTTACACCTCGTTGTTTCTAATTTAACAAATATAAATGGCCACAGATCAAATAAAGTGAAGACAAGTTGAATTTATCCCCATTTATATAGGTTGTCATAGACCTTCAGGCTATGAGGAATGAAACTCCAAAATCTGTGTTCCTAAATGTACAAATGGAGTAACTGAAATCTTGCAAAGAAATATTAAAGAAAATATGTATTTAGTCATATTAGCAATAATAGAGAAAAACTATCTACCTTTTGGAATGGGGAATTCAAGCTAAAAACTATTTTTTAAAACCTCAAAACTAATGGGCATGTGTTATATTTGTAAAGTGAAGGTAAACGGAGGGTGATGTTCTTGTGCATAACAGATTCCATACAGATGACAAAAAAACACAACCTTGCTAATTTGGAGTCTAGAATTATTGGTCTTAAAATATATTGAGTGACCATAATATGGTAGTTCTCGTCCTTGTAGAAGAGATAAGGTATATATGTTTGCACATATACCCATACACTCAGTATTATAAGAAAAAGTAATTTGAGAGACTTAAATTTCAATGAATTGGAAAATTTAATGTATTCCAAGTTCGGGTCGTGGAGCTTCAAAATAAAGGCATTTCCAGGTTGGTTTTCACAAATTGCTAGGCAGTGGCACTCAGGGGCTGAGTCTCGTTGCGTCATTCTCAGTGAGGAAGACACTGTAACAGCTGGTGGTTGGTGTGGCGAAGTGACTCCCCACGTTCAGTAGTCAAGAGAGGACAGAAATAAGCCATAATTGAAAAGAGTATAAAAAAGGAATGTACATATGTGTATAACTGAGTCACTTTGCTGTATAGCAGAAATTAGCACAACATTGTAAATCAACTATACTCCAATTTAAAAAAAAAATAAAATTAATAAAAAGAGAGATGTCTGCGCATGAAGACAGCTCTAAACGACAAGATACTGCAGAGATGCGAAAGGCTCTTAATGATGAACGCACATCTAGAGGGGTAATGGGCAATCAGACTTCAGGAGCTACAGATTCTAGGATCTGTGCCCATTTTTTGAACAATCTCACCAAAGTTCTTGAACTTGAGTCTATTTTCCGTGGGAATACATATTCAAACTAATGTGAGAAAAATGGAAAACCACATAAGACCAATCATTATATGAAGCAAGGATGCCTGTAAGCCCTTCTGTGAAAGGTCCTTCTGTCCTTACTAAGTTCTCTTGGTGAATATTTTGAAATATTTGTTCCCTTTTATAAAAAGTGTTACTTTGATTGGGAGATGAGAGTACTTTGAATGCAGCGGTAATGAAGATGAGGGAGAAGGTCAGATATGCATCAAACAGACCTTTCTTCTGAATCAACCATCTTTCCTTTTTCCTTTTCCAAACTAAAAAAAAAAATCTTAATTTTGGTGATGAAAGTCCATTCAAATTAATTCTAGAGGACTACTTTATATGATTTCACTATGTTGAAATGTCATTGTCTATATTTGGCTTGAAATAAGTATCATAGAAAATATTTTTGCATTTTTGTTATTTTATTTTTGCCTGTGTTGGGTCTTCATTGCTGCACGCGGTCTCTCTCTAGTTGTGGCGAGCAGGGGCTTCTCTTGTTGCGGAGCACGGGCTCTAGGCACACGGGCTTCAGTAGTTGTGGCACTCGGGCTCTAGAGCACAGGCTCAGTAGTTGTGGCACACGGGCCTAGCTGCTCTGCGGCATGTGGGATCTTCCTGGACCAGGGATCGAACCCATGTCCCCTGCATTGGCAGGCAGACTCCTATCCACTGAGCCACCAAGGAAGCCCAATTTTTGTTATTTTGTTGTATCATGATTTTACCTGCAAACATCTACGGGTATGGTCTCAATTATGATTTTTATTCAGTGAATACTGCTCTGAAAACAGCCAATGTAAATGCAAGTTCAGGAAGCCCAGTTTTGGGGGCAAGAGATCAGGTTTTCCTGTTAGAGAACCCTGCATTGCGTCCTGGCTCTGCCACCTTCCAGCTGCAAAACCACAGGCAGGTTACATAAGTATCCTCTCTCTGACTCAGGTAACTCATCTGTAAAAGTGGTTGAGAGCAGTTCCCAATCCACAGGCTGATGGACAGCATTAAATGTGATGATGCACGTGCAGAGTCAGGAACAAACACTTGCTAATATATACAAGCTGTTACATTCTCCATAATTTAAAAAGGAGTATCTTTAAAATACCTTTTGCACTCTCCTCTTGCTTTTTTTGGCACTATCCTCACCTCCAACTAATGACATTTGCCTCGTAGGAGTCTAAAACAGCACCTATGAGTGTTGCAAGCATTCACAATAAAGGATTTTGAAAGAGACAAGTTACAGGTGAAGAAAACACTAAAATGTGGGCATAAAATTCTGTGATTTTAGAAAATACAGGTCAGAAAGAAATACATGTATACACACATACATAGGTATGTGGGCACATGCACGCACACATGTGTCTCTAAGCAGGACACCTATTTTTTTTCCACTAATCAAAAAATAAATTAAAACCTGCAAAAATTCAAGGTGATTTCCCTTTCATCTAATCTTTACTTTTCCCTTAAATACTCATATAAGTAGAGGACAACTTTATATGATTTCATATACTCTCTACCCCATTCCACCTTTTCTCGCCACCCTCCTATTTCTTTTTTACTAGCAAACTTTGCCTGCCAGCTTTGAACAAAGTGATGTCCATGGGCTATATTAAAGGAAGGGACAGCCAACAGCCTTTACAAATACAATTCGGGCACACTCTCTCCCCAGAATGATAAACTTATCACCACTCCAGTCCTCGGCGTGAAGCTAGAGCAGTAATTCTGTCGGATGCCAAAACTGAAATGGATGTAGCCATGCCATGCCCAGCTCTGAGCTGTGGCTGTAATGAGATTTGAATGGGAAACCCCGGACACAATAAATCTGCACCATATGTGACCGTTTCCTGTGTCAGTTCCTTTCTCATAACGAGTGGAGACTTTTTTTTTCCCTCTCATGACCCCACACCATGACTCTGAAATCTTTCATGGCTGCTTATGGGCCGCAGGCTCTTTCCAGCAGTTGTATAAATAAATGAATTTGACAGCAAACATCATAACAGTTAGCAGTAATGTGTGTTCGCCACAAGTGCCTATACTGCTCAGTGGAGAAATGGCAGAGGAAACAGCTTGTTTTGTCACCTAAACAAAAGTAGTTTCATTTGACAAGTGGTGAAAGAATTAGTCAAATAAACTTGAAATCCACTGGGACTATTTTTGCCAACTCCTCCTGCCAGTGAAATGTTCCCAGCTTCTCAATGCCCATGACTCATGAGAGATAAATTTCCCCCCTTTATTCTGAGATAAAGATCTGGGCTGGGAATACCAAACCTTTGGCTGATATTTTGTATTAATCTGCTTTGCAAGGCAAGACTGTCATGTATGGGAACTCAGGTACAGCAGAGGGTATTCAAGGAAGCTTGTGGCAGACAAACCAAGGACACTTCAGGTGGGAGGGAGAAGAGGTGACAATAGTGGCCCAGCTCATTGATTACCTGTTGACAGCAAACTGAAGCCTCTGAGTGCTTCCTTTTCTGCTGCATTCCCTTCATTCCAGAAAGAGAAATGTCTACGCCAGACAGTTGCTGAAGGAAAGGGGGTTAGCATTTTCCCTGTATCTCCACAGTCCCAGGAAAATGAAGTTGCCTCTATTCAGTGAATCTGTGGTCAATTTAGATAAACACCAAAACAGCACAGATTTTCCTACATGACATGGGTTGCTTGTTTATAAGTCCTTAAATTTTGCTGCTTCTTCACTGGCATCTCAATTCTAATCCAATTGTCCCAGCTGTGAAAGATGTCAGAGCACAGTAGTTATTCCTACAGGCACTGGTTATTTATGGATTCTGGGGCAAACTGCGGTGGTTCAGATCTCGGTTCTGCTACTTACTCTCTGGGTAATATTAGGCAAGTAACTATTTCACTGTGCCACAGTTTCCTCCTTTGCAAAGTGGGAAGAAAAATGGAATGGTAACAAGCTCATAAGGCAGCTGTAACGATTAAATATATTTTAAAAGGTTCAGAACAACGCCTGGGACATAATCAGTGGTATTACTATCATTATTATTATTCCAAACAAAGAAACTTAGACAATAGTCTCTTTAGAAACACTAGAGCTTTTCTCTATAATAGCTTGATATTGGCAGTTAATCTGAGAAATGAAATTTGAAAACATAGCACCTTCAAGTAAATTACAATTAATTTCAAGGTATAGTACAACAGTACTTTAAATAAAAATATCATCTGGACCTTGAAAGTACTTTTTTTACATGTAGGTTATTCTCACTCTTTTTAAGTGGTCCTCTTTGTCATGGTCAAGTAAACTTTGCCTTTAGAATCTTCTCATATTCAACTGAAATATCACTGATTAGGAGGATGAAGGTTAAGGGCTATCACCAACTAAGGGATCCTAGTTCAGGTATATGTTTTGTTCTCTGTTTTTTATCTTTTTGAAATGTAATTATTAAAATGGCTTACTGAAGTGTTTTGCTGGCTGATAATATGCAAAAAATGCCCTAAAATTCTAGAAGGTATGGATTATAATCAATATGAGCAGATATTTCCATGTATAGAGAGCCTGCTACCTGTATAATAGATTCCTAGTGTCTCTGTTTTAACTGACAGATCCACTTGAATATACATTTCTCTATATCTAGTCAAACTCTTCCTATGGAGAAAAGTCAGATATATTAATGAGTTGAAGTGTGTAAAAATAAAGGCACTCATTAAGTTTTGCTCTTAGAGCAGTAAGTACCAATAAAACTTAAAAGAGGTGAGTCAACGGAAGGCACAGAACCACTTGACTTTATAAAACAATAGTGAACCAGGAGGGGGCGAGGTGGGGTTGGTTTGATTTGGGGAGGGAGGTGGGTTTTGCTAGAAAACCAGATACATAAAATGACATCATCCTGTGGTACAATGGGTTTAAGTGAGACTCCATCTATAGTAACATGAACCGAAAACCCCATCTGTCACTGCTCCCTGTGACCAGGCTGCACTGTGACATCAGGAAACTTCTCAAAAACTGGCCTGCGAGAAAATGACTTGTCCCCTAGGCAATTTCACAGTTGAGGAATGTCATCTGATACAATGCCTCTCTTGCTCCTTCCAAATCCCTTTCCAAGGTCTGCTTCCAGGGTGCATATCCTGACTCACTTTAGGATCCCCAAAGGTGAAGGTACATGGCCCCCAAGGCTGCGTAAACAGAGCTGGGCAGCGTCCTCTTTGACTACCCAGCCACTTCCACCTCCTGTTAAGGAGCAAATGAACACTGCACCTTGTAAAGTCTGATTTTCTGAGTTAAGGAGAAAATTGAGGGGACAGGGAAACTTTAAAAGACATGTAGGTTTAATCAAGCATTGTGGAGCTGTGAAAATAACTGCTCAACTATTCTTCATCATTTTCCAGGTATGTGTGTGAAAACATGTAAGGCCAGGCTTACCTCGGGAAGTGACAGGCTTGTACTTCCCCATCCTCTCGTGGTTGAGTAGAATCATTAGTTAGCCTTTAGTCATTGAGCAGAGGGACCAAGTGTCCCTTTGGGGCTATACAACTTAAGTGAAACAGCTGGCAAGCTACAGGCCATAGGCCAAATCCAGCCCACTGGCTATTGTTGTAAATAAAGTTTTATTGGAACACAGCCCATACTCATTTGTTTATGCACTGTAACCTACAGTAACCTCTGATTTTGCGCTGCAGTAGCAGACTTGAGTCATTGTAACAGAAACTCTATGGCCTGTGAAGTTGAAAATATTTACTATCTGGCCCTTTATAGAATATGTTTGCCAACTCCTGCTCTAAAGAGTTCCAAGTTTGTCGCTAAGACAGTGACCAGCAAAGTACAAGATGAAGGTCGATTTCTCAGACTGGGTCCCTGCCAACCAGAGATAAATAAGAAGTGTAAGCAAGAAATAAACCTTGGTGGATGTTTTCTTGAGGTACTGAGATTTGCAGGGTGTGTGCTATGGCATCCTAATCTAGCCTACCCTGATGGATACAGCATCTTTGCTCTTCTCATATGTATCCTTTTCTCTGAACATACATAATATATCCAGCTTTAGGGAAGCGAACAAAGAGCATAAAAGGACTTTTTTTTTTTTTTTTTTTTTTTGTTTTTCTCTGAACATACATAATATATCCAGCTTTAGGGAAGCGAACAAAGAGCATAAAATTTTTTTTTTTTTTTTTTTTTTGGTCCTCAGGAGACAGGATGAGGACATGAAATGTTTGAATTCTCAGTTAACGTTTGGCCTAGAACTTTCTAAACATAAATATTCTTTACATAATTGATCCTGATATTTGCTTCTAATACCTGAGAATCAATCTTCTCTGTTAAAGCTCCTTGAAAAACTAGTCCCCTGAATCTCTGCAAATTTACTTTCTTTGCCATAAAATTTCCTCAATATACTGCACAGAGAAGGTTATTAACGTCATTAGGGGGAAAGATTTCCATAAGCCCAGAACTGAAATGCTCGTGTCTTTCAGAATGAGTTCTTGCATTTGGGCTTTAGCAGTTTTAATATGGGTGAAAAAATGCATACAGATGGCCCAACTTGCTCATTTTGCTATAGCTAATCTTCTCCTTTGGAAGAATAAGAAAAGGTCCATTTGGGGGGCAGAAAACAACATGGTCCTTTTCAACTTCACAGAAGGACAAGTAGAGTGGACAGCCTGCTGCTGCTGCTCTTTGGAAGCAGGAAGTGATGGAGACACCTTGAGAGCATTGTGTTCCTGGTGTCAGACATTGAAAGGGGAGCCAAGGGGTATCTTGCCAAGAGAAGTGCTGTGATCACATGGATAGAGACACTGGTGTGAAATGTCGATTCCAAGTTATTTTCTTCCTATTCCTGGTAACCTTTGACAATAGACGGATCACTATGCACCTCAGTTTCCTTATCATGCATGCAAAACAATATACATGGATATTGATCTACAGTGAGATGGCATAAACGTTAACTGCGCTAATGTCTAGGAAACGTGGCAGGGGAAAACGGGTTGAGAGAGGAGGCAGCCACCCAAGCAATCTGCTCACTGAGGGCAATAAATAGGAGCCAGGAGGGAGAGTGGATGGGAAACACGATCAGGTTGACCAGATACTGTTCAGTCATTTGAACAAATAAGTTGTTAGGACTCTTACAAATAAGGTAACAGACCAGGGCCTTGCAGGTAAGCAACTTCCAAGTCATCTTTTAAATTCAATGTTTCCTTTTGAAAACTAGTGCAACACAATTCAGCAAGGTGAAAGTGTTTTAAGGACAATTTGGAATTCAACTTTGAGTAACAAAACATAGCTAGATTACTGAGATGCACAATTGGCACCAAATAGTCAGACAGAAAAATAGTGCAAGTGAACTTATTTACAAAACAGAAACAGACTCACAGACATAGAAAACAAACTCATGGTTACCAAAGGGGATCGTGGTGGGGGTGAAGGGGAGGGAGGGATAAATTAGGAGTTTGGGATTAACACATGCAAACTACTATATATACAATAGATAAACAACAAGGATTTACTGTAGAGCACAGGGAACTATATTCAATATCTTATAATAACCTCTGATGGAAAAGAATCAGAAGAAAATAGAATATAGATATACACATATAGATATACACACATATATGGGTCTATAACCGAATCACCTTACCACACACCTGAAATTAACACAATATTGTAAATCAACTTTACTTCAATTAAAAAAAAAACTGAAATTTTCATCTCCCTTTAAATTCTACCCTTCCACTTGTTTACCCTATCTTGGAAAAAAAAAACATTCAGACAGAATGGCTTATTTATAGCAAAGGCTTTACACAAAATGGGAGACAAAGTAGTGGCTGGAGCTATGAAAACAGGTACTTCAAAAAAGATCTACAAACGCCAACAAACTATATACAAGCTTAACATGAAAAGCATAACAGATTAGGCAAAACTTTAGTTATACACAACCATATACAAGATTTTTTTAACATCTTTATTGGAGTATAATTGCTTTACAATGGTGTGTTAGTTTCTGCTGTATAACAAAGTGAGTCAGCTATACGTATACATATATCCCCATATCCCCTCCCTCTTGCATCTCCCTCCCACCCTCCCTATCCCACCCCTCTAGTTGGTCACAAAGCACCGAGTTGATATCCCTGTGCTATGCGGCTGCTTCCCACTAGCTATCTGTTTTACATTTGGTAGTGTATATATGTCCATGCCACTCTCTCACTCTGTCCCAGTTTACCCTTCCCCCTCCCCATGTCCTCAAGTCCATTCTCTACATCTGTGTCTTTATTCCTGTCCTGACCCTAGGTTCGTCAGAATCATTATTTTTTTAGATTCCATATATATGTGTTAGCTTTTATAAGCGGTTGCATACTGTGGTTTACATATAGGGATCCTTCAAGATAATCTCTTCAATTTGGATGAAGGCTGGTATAGAATCAGGAAACCGATAGCCATCCTGAGCATTACCTTATCATCTTGGATTTTTGTAAATTCTGGGGGCAGGTGGGTGACGGAAAGAGAAAACAGGAAAAGAATCTCCTTTTCTAGTTCCTTCATTGCACTGATTTAACCCTATTTATTAAGCTTTTATCATTATCCTGATAGGATCTAGACCTTGGGAACATGACAGTGAACAATAAAAGGAGAGACACAGTGTTTTCCTTCATGGGACTGACTTAGTCAAGTTTCTAGTAACAAATGTGCCTCCTCTTTTACAGACAGTGAGGTCGTGAGCAGTTTGAGTACAGGTATCAGCCCCACTTCCTCTCGGTGTGTCTCTCTCCTTCCCTATACACTCACACCTGTGCCTGATACACACACGGAGGGAAGAAACATCAAAACTTTCGGACCATGTACTATGCGCCAGGTCCTGTGAGAGTCATTCAACATGTCATATTTTATTTAATCGGCACGACAAACACAGAGGTATGTTTTTATGGCTTCCATTTTCCAAACAAGGAAACAAACGTGAAGTTGGACTTGAAGGACTCTAAAATGGCAAAGCCAGACCTTAGCCAGCCTCAATCCCGGTGTCACTACCAGATGCACAGCTGCCAGGGGTACCACCCACCCACTCTTCATCAGGCTGCCATGTGAGTAGAGACAAACTTTCCATTTCGTTAAACAATTGAGATTTGGGGGTTATCTGTTAACTGGAGTTAATTGCTCTGCCCTACACAACGTTCGTGTTATACCTAAGTAAATAAAGTCCATTTTAAAAGTGAATCAGTACACAGAGGCAAAGAATAAACAAGGTTAATGTCCCAGTTGGTTTAGAATCATTATTAAGAGGAAAGGCCAAAGGCCCTGCCTCTCAGACCTAAACTATATCTACCATTTTAAAGAGGCTCCATTTAATAAGAGTAGTGGCTTTCCTATTCTTAAAAGTTCACTGAGGATTGACTACAAATGAGTTCTGCCCTCCTAGGTGATCTGCACTCGGTGGCCAGCTCAAAATTTATGCGGGAGCCCGTAAAGCCAGCTAAGGATTCAGAACCTCACTAAGGTCTGGAATACAAGAGTTCCAGCAGCATCCTACACGCCAAGAAAGTCAAAAGCTACAGGCAGCTACTACAGGCAGTTTGAACTTTGAAAAAAGTTTGGCAAAAGGGCAAGAACATATTTTTAATTCCTAAGGGATGGCTCATGTGCTTTCCATTGGACCTGCTCTGTGTCAAAGGCCAATTTCCATCCATTACGATACTCTAAGTTAGTTACATGAATATTATGTTTAGACACATTCACACACTGGGTCAAAAGCAAAATTAGACCGTATCTGTCATTGGGGAGTTTATCCTTCCACCAACTACAAAATTCTTTTTGTTTGGATTCAAGGCTGATTTCCCCTGAAATACAGGATTTTCCAGATAAAACTAGCCACTGGTCTTTCCAGAATGGTTTTCCAGGTTAAGAAGAGCTGTCTCCTGGGAAAATATTACACCCCATAATCCACCTGGTCAATCCTTTGGTGTCATTCAAATTGTTAGGGGTAAGAGTGGGAGAATTCCTTCCTGTCCTCTGAGACAATCATTTTATGCCCCAAAGCTTCAACCTCATTATTCTTAAGGCATAATTACAATGTTATTGTTGGTCATAAAATTAACCAGATTTTCCTCTCTTTTCTGTTCCTCTTCAACATTTGACTCCCTGACCTTCCTCAGCTGAAAAGTCTATGGACTTATTATGCACTAAGTGTAGAGGTATTTCCTTTTATTTGTTTTAAATTTTCCCACTGTTCATTTCATTGAGAGCATACTTGTTCTCATATTGTGAAATGGGGTAAAGAAAAAAGTAAAAGAAGAATTTCCACTACTCCTTTGAAATGTGAAAATGTTTACTCTTGTCTCCCAGTGATTCTAAAACTTTTCGCTTTTGTTATCTCACTATCCAGAGGTCCTACTCTGCGTTGACTTCAACCTGTAGGTCCATGGTTAACCTTATAATCCAAGATTCTTTGCCAGTTGCTCCACTGTACTCTGTGCAGACTTCACCTCACTGTTTTCCAAAGCGACTTCTTTGCCAAAATGGCCAAAAAGGTTTCACTCCAAAGGCTGGTGCCCATCTGTGGCAGTAGTTGCTAAAATACAGTCTTAGGAAAGGCAATGAGACCATGTAAAGAGTCATTAGAAAAAGTGTTGTGACAGATGAGTAGTCTGCTGGGATGAGCGGTATACCTATAGTGGGTCTTCAACAAAATTTACTCTCAATACAAATACCACTACATCTGCTATGCAAACATCTTGCTCAATAGAACTTATGTGAGCCAGAATTTCATGGAACCAGAATTTCAACCCTAGTCCACCCACTATCCAGAATTCTATCCAAATTCTATTCTACCAATCCACATCCTTTTAAGCGTCTAAAAATATTTTCCTAATATTCTTTCCGTGCTAATCACTGGCTGGCAAAATGTATTCCATCATTTACTCTAAAGTTGAAAATTATAATCACTGGCTGATAAGAATCATTATAAATTGACTAAAACTGAAAGTGTTGTCCCAGATGGATGGCAGCCTTGGCTGACACCAACTAAATTTTACTTTCCTGAATTCAGAAGGGCAGTAAAGATGCAGGATGAAAAGCCTTTTGAACAATTGATTCATGCTCCTTCATAAAGATGGATGATTCCCCTTCTACTTTATATGTGAAGGGAATTAGACTTGATAATCCTTAAAACCACACCAAAAGCTGGATTTCTTTGCAAAAAAACAGGGTGCCTTACGTCTGACCTCATCTTTTGATAATTTTCCTTTCCAACACTCTGCTCAGACCATTCACCCTCTTTGGGGCCTCGGACAAGGCAAGCTCTCCACTCTTCTCCCAGCTTAGTCATGTGGCCCATTTCTACACCTTTTTTCACTTTTCTCACGTTTCCCCCTCCATGAAGCCCACCTTGATCAGCCTATCCTCATACATGCTCTTGTTGTCTCTTATGATGCCCCGCATTTTAACATTTTGTCCATGGCATTTTTCGCTTTCTAACCTAGTAGATACTTCACTTATCTTTTTTTTTTTCCTCCTGAAACCATATTTATTTATTTATTTATTTTTTATATTTTTTTACATCTTTATTGGAGTATAATTGCTTTACAATGGTGTGTTAGTTTCTGTTTTATAACAAAGTGAATCAGTTATACATATACATATGTTCCCATATCTCTTCCCTCTTACATCTCCCTCCCTCCCACCCTCCCTATCCCACCCCTCTAGGTGGTCACAAAGCATCGAGCTGATCTCCCTGTGCTATGCAGCTGCTTCCCACTAGCTATCTACCATACGTTTGGTAGTGTATATATGTCCGTGCCTCTCTCTCGCTTTGTCACTTATCTTTTACGGAGATCACTTACTGTCTCTTGCCTCTGGAAAGTAAGCTTCATGAGGGCAAAGATCTTTGTCTCATCTTACACTTATGTACCCCAACTAACTGACATCTTAGTCCAAAGATCTTGCCATAACATGATGTTCTTTGTGTTTTCTGTAAAATGAGTAGTGGGTAGACTTATGAGTGAATAAATCAACCAAGGCTTGACTCTGTAATCGTCAAAGTGACCCTGAAATTACTGTATTTTCATATTTTCAAACGTTGTGGATTAATACCCAAAACATTTTGAATGAGAACATACTGGGGGAGCTAAATTCTCAGACTGAATTCTACAATTACAGCCTCGAGGGCCATCCACTTGAATTAATCAAAAATGCCACTAATTAGCTAGACTTAAGCAAGGGCTGGTGCGAGGCAATGTGACTTTTTTATGTCACATGTCACCTGGATTACATTTTCTTTCTGATATACAAGCCATTGGTCAGGATTTGACACCGTGGATTTATCTGATGAAGTGTGCAGAAGAGATTGGTTTGTTAATGTCTAAGCATGATCTAGAATCATTTTATGAGTGTTTCCACATTTACTGAGCAAATCAATACTTCAGTGTTTCAAGTATATAACGGTATGTTTTATTAAACATAGTCCCATATTGGGAACAAGGGGATCTGGGTTCCTTGTTTTGCCAAAATCCACCATTCTTAAACAAGTTGCCTTAGCTCTCAGAGCTTCAAATTTACCATCTTAAAAATCAGATTAGGCTAAATAAGTTATTGTTGAGATCCCTTTCAACGTTCACATCAAAAAGGATTTTATCATTTACACATCATGCTACTATCCCCTCAAACGGCCGTACTCTGGCCCTTTCATTTCTCTGACATCTTAGAAAGGAAACTCATCTCTCCAACCAAACCTCCTGCCTTACAGAAACAAATGAACAAGCAGGCAAACTCCTTGTGTTTATACTCCTGCTGTACCTATTCCTTTACCTCCTTGAAACTTTAGTCTTGGTTCTTCACCCTCTCCTCACGTCCTTCCATTTCTTACCTAATGGGATTTCTTCCTCATCACTTCTTTGACCCTGTCGTCAGCATTTTCAGTAAAATCCCAACACCTCCTCCCTCATTCTTCTCCCATGTCTACATATAAAATCCCCCTCCTTGACAAAGCTATGCATCCATCTCCATCACTTTTGCTCCTGGAAAGTTTAAGAATTCTGTAGAAAATCACGTAATTAAAAAGAAGAAAGAAACTTCCAATTGCAAAATAAATGAGTTATGAAATGTACAATGTAGGGAATATAAACAACTAAGTAATATCTTTGTGGTGACATATTGTAACTAGACTTGTGGTGATGATTTTTGAAATGTACAGGGAAAAAAATCACTATGTTGTATAACAGGAACTAATATAGTGTTGCAGGTCAATTATGCTTCAAAAATAAACACTCATAGAAAAAGAGGTTAGGTTTGTGGTTCCCAGAGGCCAGGGTGGGGCCTGGAGGGGAATTGGATGAAAGTGGTCAAAAGGCACAAACTTCCAGTTACAAGATAAGTAAGTACTAGGGATGTAACATACAACATGATAAATATAATTAACACTGCTGTATGTTATATATGAAAGTTTCTAAGAGAGTAAATACTAACAGTTCTCATCACAAGATAAAATTTTTTTCTATTTCTTGAATTTTGTATCTATTTGAGATTACAGATGTTCATTAAACTTATTGTGATAACAGTTTATGATGTATGTAAGTCAAATCATTATGCTGTACATCTTAAAGTTATACAGTGCTATAGGTAGATTCTATCTCAATAAAACTGGAGGAAAAAATAATAAAAATTACAAGCATAAAACAAGAATAAAAGCTCACATGACTGAGAACTGTATCATTTGGTGCTATCACAAATATTTTATCTGCAACCTCAACTGAGCCTTCAGTATTAACCAAGCCCTCTTCCATTCACCGCTAGTTAAAGTTCTCTTCTGTTCAAGGATTTAGTTGCCCCTATCGTCTCATGTTAATGACCAAGTCACCGACTTCACAAATAAATCTGGGGACATGAGGAACTAATTTTCCTACATTTACTCCTAACATTTTCGAATATTCACTCTTCTTTTTCTTCTTCTCATCTGACTCAAAGAAATGGGTATCTTTCCTCTTTCCCAAGCTACAACTTCTATATGGGTGACCTCAGCCCTGTCGCCCTTCTCCTTGAAAGTCACAAATTAGCCTCATCAACTGCTGCTCGTTTCTTGGGTCTTCCAACTTTTTCCCATTACCTGGAAGCATGTATAAGTTTCCCACCTTCCTTTCTTTCTGTTTACTCTCACATTCGTTGAAAAGATAGGTTTTCTTTTTATTTTGTTCTATGTTATTTATTAATTTTTCTCATCTTCTAGATGGGTCTCAATCCACTGAAATCTACATTTTCCCCAACTCACTCTACTGATACTATTCTCAGGGATGTTACTAGAAGCTTCAGTTCCAGTTCTAAGATCCAGTTGCTTTTTTCCGATTTAATCACAGTTGGCTTCATTATAGCACTTGTTGTTCTTCTTGAAATACTCTTTTGTCCTAATTCCTAGGACATCTTTATCTGCTATTCCTCTTACCCCTGTTTCTCCTCAACTGCTGTTGTTGTTTGGGGAGCCTCCTTCATCCAACCCTTTAAGGGATGGTATTCTTCAGGGTTCAGTTCTCTGTCTTCATCTCACAACACATATGCCCCCTCTTTGTATGCCCCTCACATATAAACAGAACGAGGGAGAGAGAGAGAGAGAGAGAGAGAGATTGATTGATTCATGTGCTAATGGACCCCAAACTCATCATCTCTCCTGAATGACAGAACTGAGTGTCAACTACCCTCTCTTTCAAGGCATTACACACACCTCAAACACACCCACTGTCCTGCAGCCCCTCTATGCCTCAATATGAACTACATGCTCGTTATCTTCTACGTAAGAATGATTAGAGCTAAGAAACCCAGGAGGCAACATCCCTTATCACATATGTAAGTTTATAGGGAGAGGTTCCTATAGAATAACTTCTAACATTGAAACCCTGACCGTATGCCCGAGACTGTGGGGAGTGGTTTTACAAGCATTGTGGTAAGTCTAACCATAACAATAAACCTAAAATGTCTACACTATTTTCATCTCCATCTAAAGATGTGGAGACAGAGTAAAGAGAAGCTCAGAAACTTGCTGAACAAATATGTGATAAAGACAGGACTCCCAAGCAGCCCGCCTGGAGGCAGAGCTGCTCAGTGTATGATGCTGCGTCCAGAAGTATATGCAGCTTCATGTAAGGCACCTGATGACCGTGGTACAGCCGTTTCCCCCTTTGCCCATTGAAAACAATCGCAACAATAATAATAATAATAGCAGGCTACATGTATCGAGTGATTTTAATGTGATTCATACAGTTTTAAGTGCTTTATAAGCATCAACTCATTGAATCTTCACAATGACTCTATGGCACAGGTACTACTATTACTCTCCTTTTACAGATGAGGGAAATGAGGCATATATGGTTTAAGCATCTTTTCCATTTTTCAGTAGCTTGAGGAAAGTGAACACTAGGCAGTCTGTTCCAAAGCCCATGTCCTTGACCTCTATCCTACACTCTCCAGCTATTTAAGCATTTTACTGTGTCTCTTAAAATAATATTGAGTGCTGGTTCCTATACATCCCTTCCTCCACTCGCACCATCACCAAAACACCTGGCTTTATCCTAATAATTATAGCCCTGTGGTCATGATGCTTACTTGTATCTTTTCTCCCTCTCCCTGTTTTGGCTTGTTAATTTATAGCAATGTCTGCAAATGTTTTCTTTCTCAGTTCCCACAAAACCCTTCCATATTCAGTTTCATACTGGATCATCTAATTTTATTGATTCTTTTTCACAAGCCACACACTCCCAATACCATAAAAAAATTAAAAAATAAACACTTGATCCAATTACCATTCTCTCCATATAGCCTCCTAAGTTGATGGTGATCATGTAACTTATTGTTCAAACCAAGACACTTTTGAGAGTGGATGTATTACAATTACACTGGAACAGCAGGTATGAACTTAGGTTGTCCTGGGAAAACCAGGAGGTATGGTCAAATCACTTCTGACACACAGAGGACAATTTAGCTACACAACCACATTGTGACTAAAAGAGATTTCCTAGCTAACAGCTTCCCCACTGGCAATGATATCATGTCTTCTTCCAATAGCACTGGCTACAGAAGAATCAGAATTCTGCTGGGGCCTTCGAATAACAACAAGCACAAAGAAAACAATCTTGCCAAAATTTTAAAACAAAAAATGAAGAATAAAAGAATAAGCCTTAAGGTCCTAAGTCTATTATAACCAATAGCAAGTAGACAGAACTGAATAAAAATGGACTTAAAAGTATTTAGTAATATTTCTTTAAATCAGCAGGGTTTAAAGAACAGAGACCTTACTTCTTAAAGTCTTTCCAACAAAATCCTCAGTTAAATCTTATTGAAAACACTCATTTCTTGTTAAATAAACATTATCTAATGAACAAAGGATTTTCACAAAATCCTTTCATATCTTGTTATTCTCAAGTATAAATTAAAGCTTTTAACTTGTCTTTATAATGCAACCTCAGTGTCAACCCTCTAACCTTTCTCCATAGTATTTAATACTGCTATTTCTGAAACATAAAGGACAGCCACGTTGCCAAAAAAAAAAAAAAATAGAAGAAAAAGAAAAAGAAGATGAATAATACATAAAATGAAATCCTGACTTCATAATTTCTTAAATTGGTAATGATCAAGAAATAACTTTGACCTATTCAACCTATTTTCAGGGTTCATTGCTATAGTTCTTCAGATTAAAACAATGTTGCATTTGCCTGTCTCAGAAATTGATACTCGAGAACATTTTTTCATAGATCGTGAAAATAACTCATGGCTATTTAATATCATTGGTTTAAAATTACAATATGGATATATGTGAATATCTCTGAGAAGTATATTAATTATAAATGTCTAGGTTTTGTAGAGACTTTAACGAGCCTGAAATTCTATTAGGTAACAGTGAATTCTAGAAAAGAAATCTTAATCCCTTCTCTTCCCTGCTCTACTATCTTGTGTCTGTTGTACATCTGGATAAGAAAAGTAGAAGAAAAATGGCACAAGCCCAAAGTGAAATTTTGAAGTAAGAAAAGTTTGCCTTTGATGGCCTTCCTGGCCAGGAAGAAGAAAACCTCTCCTGCTTTTGGGTTCCCAAAACTATTCTCTGTTCCTACAGAAGAAGAAAGAATCTGCCATCCTTATTTGAATTTTTATGAAAATTTGTTCTAACAAGTTGGCACCCCCAGTTTGCATTTATAAGTTTAACTTTTAAACTCTCTAGTGGATTTGAACGTTTATCTTCATGTAAAGGAATGCAACAAGCTTTCAAGCAGTGCTGTGATTTTTAGAAAAGGGCCTTCCCCAGTCTGCAAACCCATAGCACTCTGAAGGTGGATCTGAATCCAGTTCTGCTTTAAGGATTTGGCAGTGATAGACAGACACTAAATTAGCCAAGGGTGCTTGTTGGTCTATAGCCCATAGACCCATTATTGATCCTCAGGAAAGGGACAAATGGGACTGAAGATTTTTAGAAGGTGAGTTCTTCTCAGGAGCAGCACAGCCAGATTCACGAAAGCCATCATGAGCACCACCCAACAAGGCAAAACTCTGTCCAAACTTTTTTGGATAAAAATCACCCAATCCAAGGACTGAGATACCCATCCTGTCCCCGTGCACTTTCCCCTGCACAACCCACTGTATATAGTCATCTCCTGGTCCAGATACCCTACTATTTACTATCTCATTATAAAACGTTTATTTTCAAGATCCAGAATCCAGAGAGAGACAAATCAACAGGATTTTTCTGCTCTAAATCCCCTCAAGTTTAAGATCAAACAGTTAAAGAGAGGATTAGCAAAACAGAAGTTAGAGGTGAAACATAAAACTGTAGCCCTGGAGAACTGTCAGGGGGAGCAAGAGAACCCCAGATGGTGGGACACGTGCTCCAAACACTGAAAGCCATTGATGGTGGGAGATGAGGAAAAACCAATGACCGATCCTTGAAAACTATAACAGAGAAGAGAGGAAAACAATGCTTAGTCTCATAGGTTAAAAAAATAATACTAGTAATAGTCCTCTTAATAAGCTGCTTTGCACGTGTGCTTAATCAAACATGCTATGAAATAAGTGTAATGCGTATCATGAAATTTGTGGTCAATACGCATTGCTTTGCAACTCGCCTGATTCCAATAATAAACACCCTCCCTTTCTGCCCTGAGTCTGATTTGAGCAGTCCCTTGTGAAAATCCCCTCAATATATTCTCTGCACCTATCATACTCAAGGCATTGTGTTTGATGCTCAAAGCACATCTTCTGTACTTTATAGAGCAGAGGTTCTCAATATTGGCACGATTGACATGCTGGACTGGACAGTTCTTTGTTGTCGGGAGTGTCCTGGACATTGTAGGATGTTTAGCAGCATCCCTGGCCTCTACCCTCTAAATGTCGGTAATTACACGTCTAAGCCCCCAGTTGTGACAACCAGATATTGCCAAACGGCCCCTGGGGGTTAAGCATCCCAACTGAGAAAACACTGCTGTAGAAAATTCTCTACATACCCTATCCTTAGGTTATTAACTACTCATGTGGTGTAGTTGCCTCCTTACCAAACAAACACCTCAGCTAGAACTCTGCTTATAAACAACAGCAACAGCAAATATTCTCATTGAGCAGGAAGCCTAAATTCCAATTCCTGCATGTTTGTAAAAGGATATGTCTCTCACCTGGCTTTCATTTTTAAAAAGTCTTTGTTAAGAAGATGTACATACTAAATAAATTGCTGTTGACCCTAAAATAATGTCTATGCATTTAATATCTATCTAGGAGAAAGGAAGGCAGAAAAAGGATCACATTGTACCAATTAAACTGTTCCATTTTTAAGGAATCAAAGCAATATATTAGAAAGAAAATGGTAAAAAGTTACTGTCTAAAGAGTTATTAGTTGTCAATTATTTGGGGATAATTAGTTCTGAGACCATAGCACATAAAGCTCTGAACAGTCATCTTACAAACATGGAGAGGATCATTTGCTTTTCGCCTTATAAAATATAGGACTTCTAGAAGTATAAAACACGTTACATTATATGGGATTTTTATCTAGTCATTCTTGTAGCCTCATAGGGAAGTAGAAAAATCAAATCTTTGAGCATTAAATCAAGTGTGTCACAGCATTTCTTATCATTTGGGATCTAACCAGTATGGTCAAAACGGCCAAAATAAAATTAGATTTTGAAAATACAAATGAATTTAATTGCACTAAAAGAAACTTCAGCCCAAGTTTCTCATCCACATCTCAACAATGAGAATCAACACTATGTGAAACAATGGTCAGATGCTTTATAAGAAAGATTTAAATGTCCCTCAAAAGCATCAGGTAATTACCTAAGCCAGAAGCAAGATGCTAGACTAGGCAGACTAATGATCTGATCTAAGATGGTAATTCCCATGGTTCCTGAGGAGTACAAACATCAATCATTTAATAAATATGTGGTTTCCACTGGACTCCAGACTGGGTGAAAAAAAAATCTCAGCAGTGAGAAAACTGTCCAAGTTTTCCTGGCATATCAATATGCACGTCCCTTAAAGCAAGGCTATTTCTAACATAACACATTTCTAATCTTTCTTTCAGATTCTGTTATATTAATTAATGCCAGAATAAGCCCCAGAGGGGAAAATCTACATAACTGGACAATAAAGTGATGGCTTCAAACAAGATCTCACAATTCTGTTTTTTGACTAAAAGTATAGGAGAGTTTCCTTTTTGATAGTGCTACTTTATTTCCTTTGTAAAAAGTATACTATAGCTTACTTTTCTGACTTTCCACCTCTCAGATAACTAGATCATGGCTTTTAAAACCCACGGTCTCCAGTTGTGATGTGCCTGGGAAGATACCACTTGACTGTAAGTAAGCAGCCGTTGGTTATACAATTACCATATGGTAATTTATTTTCTTTTGCTGTAGGGGTCTATGGATTTCAACAATGTATGGATTTGTGTAACTACCACAATTAGGATACAAAACAACTTGCTGACGCACCTAAAACCCCCTGTGCTACCCCATTATCATACTATTCTCACCACACCCAGACCTCTGGCAATCACTGACCTTTCACTGTCTTTACAGTTTTCCCATTTCCAGAATATCACATAGTTGAAATCATACAGTCTGTAGCCTTTTCATACTGACTTCTCTCACTTCCAAATGTCTTTGGGAATCATCCATCTTGCCTGTATCAGTATCAAAATGTATCAATAGTTTGTGCCTTTCTGTCTCTGAGTAGTATTCTACTGCATGGATACATGACAGCTTGCTTATCCAGACCCCTCGTGAAGGACATTGGGTTGTTTACAGCTTCTGACTATCACCAATAAAGCTGCTCTGAACATTTTAATGTAATAGGAAAGAACAAATCTGATTCCATGTTAGACCTGGTCTATTGCCTGTGCTTAGAAATATTGGCTCTGCATATTTGGTAAAAGAATGTTGCCTATAGCCTGAAATATAAAGGATAGCCTATACTCAGGTCTCTGACCTTTACGAGTCCTTTCATATAGAGAGAAAAAGTTGCAGAACAGAGAATAACATTTGTTTTATTGGAGGTTTATAGGATCATCCTGACCTGACCTAAGTGGACAGCTGCTAGAACAAAGGATAGGACACCAAGAAGTTTGCAACAACTAACCACACCTCTACCTCACCTCGCCTTTAAAAGTGCTTTGCTGAAACCCTTCCAGAAGTTCAGGGCTTTTTGGGTATGAGCCACCCTTTCTCCCTGCATGGCCCTGCAATAAATCTTTCTCTGCTCCAAACTCCAACGTTTCAGTTTGTTTGGCCTCACTGTGTGTTTGGCACACAAACTTGCACTTGCATTTGGTGGTAACAATATGTCTGCATGTTTTAGTGGGAACATAAGTTTTCATTTCTCTAGGGTAAATAAGCAGAAAGAGGATTGCTGGGGCATATGTTAAGTATAATTTTGTAAGAAACTGCCAAACTGTTTTTCAGAGTATCTGTACAATTTTGCACTCCCACCAGCAATGTATGAGAGTTCCAGTTGTTTCCAGCACTTGTTATTACAGGTTGACAGTTTTCATAAGAATTCTAGAATGACTTTATTTAAAAATATTTCTTTAGCTTTTAAATTTTTTTTTTTATTTTATATTGGAGTACAGTTGATTAACAATGTTGTGTTAGTTTCAGGTGTACAACAAAGTGATTCAGTTATACATATACATGTATCTATCCTTTTTCAAATTCTTTTCCCAATTAGGTTGTTATGGAATATTGACTTCCCTGGTGGTCCAGTGGTTAGGACTGGGCACTTTCACTCACGGGGCCCAAGTTCAATCCCTGGCCCTGGTCAGGGAGCTAAGATCCTGTACACCACATGGGGCAGCCAAAAAACAAAAAAATCTTTATCAACTGTTATACGTTTTAGCACTCCAGTTGGGAAATAGCATTATTTTCCAATAAAGTGTTTTGTAGAAAGTACTTTGATATCAAATATTTGAAACCATAATAAAATGTTTTATTCAATACTGTAATATCCTCTAAAATTGTATTATAAAATTGGTCAGGGGAGATGTAATGGCTCTGAACTACTTATTTACTTCTTTTTGTATTTATGACAACTATAAAAATGTGCTGTATGCTTTTGGGGCTGCTGCAAGGACCAGAACCACACTCATCAGTTCAGCAAACAAATATTCAGTGAGAGTTATTATCCTAGGGATAATTGTGAAGAGAACAGATTCGGCCTCTGTACTCGTGAGGCATATATATATATATATATACACACACACACACACACACACACACACACACACACACACACACACACACACATATACACATACAATAATTCAATTATTGTGATTATTCTATCACAATATTATTCAGTATAAAGATGTGCATAGGGTATATTAGCTGGGGATGTTTTAGAACTTGGCCTTAGTTTGAACAATGCCTGGTACTCACTCTTAGGAAGCATTAATAGAAAATGTCAAATGTGCTTTAATCCTGACTTTGTAGCAAATAATGAAATTCCCAAGTGTTCCTGAGACATTAGTACAAATTAAAACCTAAAATATAATACAAATTGTGATAACTGAACAAAAACCTCCAATATTGGAAGAAGCAGATCTATAATGCAAACAGAAAACCATGAATGGTACTTTACAATATCAAACCTCTTTTGATAAATGGAGGGAATATATGAGTGTTATCGGTAGCTAAAAGTCATTTCTCCTCTTTGGCTGAGGAATGTCACCAGTCCCCACAGCTTTCCCCTATTCTTTCTCTGAATGCTCTCTTGTCCAGATTCCCAGCTCTCATCTCATTAATAAGGATCATATCAGGGTTCTTATTCTCTAAGTCCTCTGGATTGCTGACTCTGGATCATATCTGGAGCTTCACAGTGGCAGACAATAGACCACGAAGGACTGGATTTGTCCCAATCTCAGACTTCTAACTCACTGCACCCCAGCCCCTCGGCTGGCTCATCCAAAGAGGGAATCAGACATGAAAAGCTCATTTGTGATTCACTAAGGAAAGGATAATATCCCGAACCGTTCTTTACACATGCACTTAACATTACTCCCTTCGGTAACATGCAGCCATTACCCGAAAGCCGTGTGAAATTTGCAGGGAATTGAAAACCTCATGTTTATACAAAAGGCTGAATCGTTTTCTAAGAGTTAGGCAAGTCATTCAGAGAGTTCAACTGCTAACAAGATTCCTCAGACATGAAGCCAAGGGAACATAATCAGTTTACCCTAATTGATTGCACACAGTTTTATTACAAAACTGATGGTTTTATACCCCAGCCAATTAGTTTGTCAAAGAGAGGTTAAATTCTTGACTGGCTTATTCCAAGTACATTTAGGCAGGATTTACAATACAACTCACCTTATCCAGGCAGCTGAAAACATACTTTTAACAAGTGAATTTAGGAAGGACTTCCCAGTAACCAAAAGGGAAAAAGAAATTTCACTAAAACGCTCAACTTAACTAACCAGGACATTAACTCTGGGTTTTTTTTCACTCGATGTAATTCCTTTGCTATGTAGTTACCTAATTTTGAGATCTTTTAAAATATTTTTATGGTTTGTGTCACTGGTAATGCTGCATTTGAAAATATTAAATTAGAATTAAGTAACAATCAATCTATTTAGCCTGACATATTAATTCAGAGCCATTTCTTAACCTGGGTGAGTTATCACCCCCAGTCCTTCACAGCCAACTGGTAACATGTGGCAGAGAGTTAAGTCTGCCTGAAGATTCTGGCATTTATTTCTGAGTGTACGCCTCATAATACAGGCCAGTCATTTAAAATAATCCTCATTATAACTATCTGGGTTTTAGGGATTCCCTGGAGGTCCAGTGGTTAGGACTCTGCACTTTCACTGCCAAGAGCCCAGGTTCAATTCCTGGTCCGGGAACTAAGATCCCTCAAGCCTTAGGGCACGGCCAATAAATAAATAAATATTTGGGTTTCCATTGCATTTTTAAGAAGATGCCATTCATTAAAATTCCAATGGGATCAGGCAAAATCTTTTCCTAAAACTGAGCAGCTTGAGAAAAAAATCAATTAACCATTACTACTAAGCATCCATTCTGCATTCAGCCCTATGCCCAGGCAAGTAAAGTACAAAAGAAGGTCAGACATAGCTATAGGTGAGAAGCAGAACTCACAGTTTTAATGTCCAGGCCAGTGTTAAAATGTTACATTAGAGAAATTTTTACAAATCAATTGTTTCTTAAACTTATATAAAGTATTTTACAGAACAGTGGTCAGCAAACATTTCCTGTAAGAGATCTGATAGTATTTTAGACTTCACAGGCAAAGAGGCCAAGTTGAGGATATTCCATACATACCTATATAATGAGAGAAAACAAATTTCCACAAACTTTTATGGATGAAATTCAAAACTTGTATCAGATTTACCTTATCTCAGACAATGTAGTTAGCAGAAGTAATTGCCACATATTTTATCTTCTAAGACCTCAATGAATAATATGGAATGTACCAAACTTTCTCTGGGACTCAGAATTATCAGAAATCCATTTTTTGCTTGGAGTTGCCATCCATTAAATATTATTTACTATAATTCTCCTGGAATTTGTGCTAGGTGATGAGGCCACAAAGAGAAATGGCCTCCTGCCCTCAAAGCACTAAAATTCAAGAGCAGAAAGACAAATGGACAAAGTACAGTAATGGTATGTAACGTGGCTGCAATGAAAGTATGTATACATAGTGTTACATAAACATTTGTTTAAAGTGCTACATAAATACAGAGGGAGGACTTAGGAATATGCTGTTGAAAGTTTCTCATAATAAAAATGTATATTTCTCCTCTTGCAGTCTTAGCAATAAGGACATTGGATCTTCAGAATATTTAATGAAGAATCCCTGTATCGCTTCTGAATAACAATTCTGGTCTATTCTCACTGTATAGCTTTACAGACAGGCATTCCAGATAATTTGACTGAATTGAAAGGGATGAGGAGGACACAGTCAAGAGTATTTTATTTATATCTTTTCACTACATCTATCACAATAAATTTTCTTTTATTCTGACAATTAAGATTCTTTTTATTTGAAAGCTCCAGTTAATGGAGAATTGTTCCCTAGCCATCTCAAGAATTAAAATGAGGAATTATAACAACAAACAAGAAAACCCCAGATTATTCAATATAAATCCAAGCTAGAATAAAGAAGAGAGAAAACTTTAATATATTTTTTTTATCTTTCAAACTAGTGTAATATACAATAGGCAATAAATACCAAAACCACACACATATTTTATAAATTCAGAAGGAAACCAAAGCCTTATGTCTCCTGTCTCCTGAGGAGGCTGGTGGTGACCTATGACCTAAAATGTGGCAATGTGGCTGATTGATGAAGGCTTAAAAGGCTCATAACGTTTTCCTCTTCAGATATCAGTCAGATGATGACTTCAGCATCTCCCTGTATTATACCAAAAGCTCCACCTTTGGTTTTTTGTTTTTTTTTTTTAATTTTTATTGGAGTATAGTTGCTTTACAATGCTGTATTAGTTTCTAGAGTACAGCGAAGTGAATCAGCTATACGTATACATATATCCCCTCTTTTTTGGACTGCCTTCCCATTTAGGTCACCATAGAGCATTGAGTAGAATTCCCTGTGCTATACAGTAGGTTCTCATTAGTTACCTACTTATACATAGTATCAATAGTGTATATATGTAAATCCCAACCTCCCAGTTCATCCCACCTCCCCCTTTCCCCCTTGGTATCCATACATCTATTCTCTACATCTGTGTCTCTATTTCTGCTTTGTAAATAAGATTGTCTACACCAATTTTTTCAGATTCCACATACATGCATTAATATATGATATTCGTTTTTCTCTTTCTGGTTTACTTCACTCTGTATGACACTCTCTAGGTCCATCCATGCCTCTACAAATGACCCAATTTCTTTCCTTTATGGCTGAGTAATATTCCATCGCATATATGTACCACACCACCTTTAGTTTTCATTCCTGGAAAGCTTATCTGGTGATAAACATAAATACAAGGGTTTAGAAGATGCTCTGCTGTTTCTGAGGGATGCAGGCTCTTCACATCTCTGCTCTAATGATCCTAGTTTGGAGGGTTCCTAGCACATTTCCAAAAAGTTATTTCTACCTCAGAGTCCTGCCAGTCCTGCTAATACAGATGAGAGGCGGTGGTAACCACATGAGAAATGATACATCCTCTACCCTTCTTTGTTGTTTCCCTGACGTTCACGTCCATCGAGCAATACCTGTAGAAAGGGATTTTACTCCACAACCCCTTCTAGCGTGGAGTCTATATTCTAGACAGATAGACACTCGTGAAATTGAGAGAATGATCCAGAAGCACATACTGGCCAAAGGTACAGAGGCCTCAAGCAACATGAAATGTTTAATTGTACTGTGGAGGGAAGTGGTGCCTGAAGAGGAGGGTGGGGTCTTGTGATGGAGGTTCCGTCACAAAGTCCATCAGATGTTATGCTAATGAACTGAGATTTTATTCTGCAAAATAAAGGGAAGCCAGTTAACAGTTTTATGCTGACGCTTACGTGATGAGATTTGCATTTTAGAAAGAGCACTTCTTCCTTGTGTAAATTGTAGAATTATAGAGGTTTAGAGTAGGGAAA
>NW_006778796.1:3893203-3903536 GCF_000442215.2 Lipotes vexillifer
TAGGGAAAGGGAGAACAATATTCACTGCTACAGCTCAGACAAAGGCTTGCTCTAAGGCAGTAGGGAGAAATGGAAGAGAGGATGAATTTAACATCCTTAATGGATTTGGCAAGCCTTTGTGACTGCATGAAGGAAGAGGTTGAGAGGGCAAAGCAGCCAAGGGTGACTACTAATTTGGGAGATTTAAGAGTAGGAGGGCTGAAGATAAGGCATCCTACCATAGAAAGAATGGAGACACCACACAGGTAGTTGAATATTCAGATCTGGAAAGAAGGGTGAGTCTGGAAGAGAAGTAGAGATTTGTGACCTAAGAGTCGAAGGCCAGGTCATAGATAAGATCAGGAGGGGAAAAAGAGGAAAAGGAGAGGATGGTTAATGACAAAACTTTAAAGATCACTAACATTGGAGGGACAGGGGGAAAAGGACTCGGAGCATATTAGGAGGAGGCAACGGCTGGGGCAGTGGAGATTCCAAACTTTCTATCTTGAAAGGACTCAGACCAGCAATCAGGTCAGAAGGGGGTTTGAATATTCGTTACAAGAATAAGGAAATTCAGTCGTGTGTACCCAAGAGTGGGGATGCTGCTGGACACTACATTTCCACCCCAGCCCCCACTTTCAGTTACCCTACTACTGAGAGGCTGGAGAACCAGGGGAGCACGTTGTCTTGGAAACAAAAGCAGGATGCAATTTAAAGAATCAGGGAGCAGACTCAGAGTCAAATTCTGCAGAGACCATACAGATAAGGAGAAAACGTCCAGTAATTTGCAACTGCTGATGCTGGTCAGCCACAATGCAGCGGGAGAGACTGAATGAGACGTAAGGAAGAGTCAGTCGGGGCACTTTTCCTTAAAGAAGTTTGACTATGAAGACATGAAGAGGATATGGCAGGAGCCACAGCGGGATACAGGATCAAAGGGCCTCAAGAATAGTTTGAAGACACAAGTAGAGACCCTATCTCAGAGCTGTTCCTCACAACCCACCGTGATAGACCTGCAATGCCCATCGCACAAACTGATGGCTGCCCTTCTCCAGAAAACATCTCTCCCATAGGGCCCCATTTCCACCTAAAAGTCCACTATGAAAGATTCATTTAGTTGGACCTTAAAGGCTTTTTACTGGCAGCAATTTTCTATTAAAGTGCAAATACCCAAGTAACAACTGGAAATGAGGCCAGGATAGATGCTTGAAGTAGAGAAGGGAAGTGAGAAGGCAAACACCAAAGAAAACCAGTGCCTGTCTCACAGCTTTGCTTGAGTTGGCCCTGAATTCAATCAGCAGTAATAACAGAAAATGGGCAGAGAACACTGATTAATCACTGGTGCTGTTTAGCTGAAATTATCCTTTATGCCCTACATACAGAGAAGCATCATACATAGATTGTCAATTTCCAAGAATAAAAATTCAACTTAATAAACTTAATACTAATTTGGATAAAAATTAAATCTATTAGGTGATATACACGGCACTTAAAAGTGTTAAATGCCCAGGGTCAAACATAGGAATTCACTGTAATTTCCCCTAATTACAATCACAGAAGTGAAATGAGGATGTGGGGAAATCTAAGTCTGACAGTGGTTACTAGGTGACTTTTGAAAGGTAGCAGAATATGCCTCCCCCGAAAAAACACCAGTTTGGCACGCTGATTATTTTGAGCTGAAGATAATTTAGAAGTAAGCAGATACAAGAAAAGCCCTCGGCACTCCCCCTAAAAGCAGAATATAAATTTGTAAAGGTGTCTCCCCTCCCCTCTCTACCAGGAAGGACTGAAGTTAGTCATCTGAGACGCTAGACCCTTATTAGCCCAGAGATAGTACCAGGGAAACCATATAACTCTTATCTACCCTTAGTGTCTCCGTACATCTACCTTCCCACAATTTGCCACCTCTGGAAGCTCAAAGTCCCTTTCTTTCGCCTTGTCACTTTTCTTTACACTTATTGTTCTTTGCTAAGATGCTCAAGGTCTAAGCTCAAGTTCGAACCACGCTTCTGAGTTACTCATCACTGAGTACTTCCATGTCCATGCACAACGTACACATTAATGAACTTCTGTTTGCTTTTCACCTGTTAATCTGTCTTTTGTTAAGTCTAAGTTGTGGGACTCCAGCCAATGAACCTAAGATGGGTAGAATATTTTCCTCCCCTACACATTCCTCTCTTGATATTTCTTCAACAGCTGAACAACTCACTGATATTTGTGTCTGTTGTGTCTGCTGCTCTCCCCATGCCAAGCCTTGTTTTTTGGATCATGTTCTCTCATATACTGAAGGCAGGTCATTCACAATTTAGGCATGCCCAACCTATTCACATCCCTATGTGCACAGAAGCAACTGAAAAAACACTTTTAACCTGTATCAGAGGTACCGCAGCCCCAAGAAGGACCTTCCTTTCTACTTCCAGTTGAATGTTCTTTCCCATCCCTATCAGGGACAGCTTCATACGTCATCTCTAATTATCACCTCACCCCAGGTTTGGTCTATATTGGTAGAAAATGTGTAGCATAACTAGTAAAAGAAGGAGAAGAACCAAGAAGAGGAGGAGCAGGTAGACTAGGTGGAAGGTGACTCATTAAACACCAGAAACTGTCTTCCATCTACTTGCCCAGCCATTCCTTCAATATTGGGAGGCTCTTCTCACCCTATACACATAATTCCATTCAGTTTCTTGGCCTTGGTTCCCATCTACACGATGAATCTTACATCTCTGACCTTTCATGCGAACTACAGAGCCGTGCATCTAACCCCCTATTGGGCATCCCCTCTCGGAAGTCTAGCACACACCTCAAATTCAGGCTGTCTAAAATGGAATTCTTCTTTTCCAAACTTGCTCCTTCTCCAGGGTTCTCCCTCAGCAAATGGTATCACCAGCCACCCAGTTATTTAAGGAAGAACTCAGAAGTCATTCTTGACTCCTTTCTCTTCCTCGTCCAATCAATCAACAAGTCTAGCCATGTACACCCCACAAATCTCACTTGAGTCCCTGTATTTCTCATGTCATCATCCTGATCTGTGCTGCCTCATTGTCTATCCTTTGGACCTTTGCCACTGCACTGGATGTCCTGCTTCCTCTCTTGTCCCATCCAATCTGTTCTCTACAGGGCAGTCAGAATAATCTTTTAAACATGCAAATATGATCATGACCCTCCTTTCTTTTAAGTCCTTTATGAATGCCTCTTAACCCTTACGGTCAAGTCCAAAATCCTTAGCAGGGTTATAAAACATTCTGGGAACAGATCTCACACATCGCGACATCATCTTGGGCCACTCCCAGCCAGGATGGATTTCTTTTCATTCTCCGGTCCCTGTGCTTTTGCCCATATTATCTTTCCATATCCTTTTTCTACAACTCTTCCCCTGGCAGACTCACTCACCTTCTAAATCTCTGCTTACATAGCCCTTGCTCCAAAAAGGTTTCTCCTAGAACAAGGGTTGACAAACTGTGGTTGACAAATTTGCCTGTGGCTGTTTTGGTACAGCCCTCAAGCTAAGAACGGGTTTTAAATTTTTTAAAGAATTTCGAAAGAAGAAAAAGAAAAGGAGGAAGAGACAGATGAGGAGGAGAAGGAAAAACAGAAACCATCTATGATCATTAAAGGCTAAAAGAGTAACAACCTAGAGTATCTCCTATCTGGCCCTTTACAGAAAAGGCCCCTGCCTTAGAGCATCAACCTAAGGTCCCCTACTATGTGCTCCCCCGGTGCCTGGACTTCCTCAGCCATCACTTAGGCTTTATTACAATTAGTTATTTAATGTCTCTTTTTTGCACTAGACTCTAAGCTCAGCAAAATTGGGTACCATGTTCATCTTTACCACACTATATCTCCAGTATGCAGTACATGGTAGAAACTTAGTAAACATTGTTGAATGAACTGCAACGAAAACGAAAATAAGTGAGAGGCTTCATATTGCTGCATCCACAGACAGGCCATGGAAGTACTTCTAAACGAGTATGACTCGGACAACCATCCCCCCAGTGCTCTCAGAACAGTGATGATTTATGCTCGTTCTCCCAGAAAAAATATTAATAGCTCCCCCTCTACTCTCAAAAGTGTCCCGCTTTGGAGGAGTTGGGAGACTTGGAAAAAGTTCATAGGTCCAAGTGCCTGGGAAGAGAGAAATTTCCTAAGATCACTGGAGCAGAAACCACAGTGGCTTTTGTAATCAAAAGGTGGGACTCTTTCCATGGAAGAGTTCAAATCATTGTAACACGTAGTATTCAGAAACCAGACAAATAGTAGAAAAATACTGTGTTTATGGAACATCATGATTAAAATAGACTTTTGCTTTACTGACCTGGAAGTCTGCCTATTATTTTTAACACAGTCATTGTGTGAAAACACATCCCTCATTGTAAATAACCAACTTTCAAAACTCAATCCACCTTGAGTTTGGAATGGCCAGTATAATTACTGTGAATGGCCAGTATAATTACTGTGAATAAATACTTTTATGACAAGCTCTTTTTTTGACATACACAGGTGACTCAATCTTTTTGTCTTTCAGTATAAGTGGGAAATCAGATATTCTAGCTAATTAATATTCAGGAATAATAAAATAAGTTATTTGGGGATGCAAAACTTAAGAATTGAAATAAACTTCAGAAATCATCTGATTTAACACGCTGACTTTACAGATATGAATTTGGAGAACACAGGAAGCAAATGTTTCTGCTCTGTGTAAGGCTTCCTTGGAATCAGGCCTGTTTAAAATTTTCTGATAAATTTAAATTAAATTAAACATCATTAATAATCCAATTTATCCTGTATCTATTTCTTTATTGATTGTGACATCACTTTGGAATCCTCATGCCTGAGACTCATCTTCAAGAACAGAAGTCTATATTGTACTTTATGTGTACATAAATGAATCTCACCTGTCTAAAGAAAGTCATGAGTCCTACATCTTTCTTAAATTCCCTTTTCACTTATTCTCTACAGAGTGTTTTGCCACCATCGGTCTGAGCTGTAGGCCAAACTCATCAAACCTATGTCGATTATTCATACTATTGATTATAATGATAGTATTTACTGAATTTGTACAAGGCACTAGTCACTAAGCTTATGTGATTCACTTCCTTGTCACAATAACCAGATGAGGTGTTATTAAATTAAAAGGGAGAAAGGTGGGCCTAGGAGCAAATAACTTGCCCAGGATACAGAGCTGGTAAGTCATCCAGATGGGGCCTCAACTCATATCTCTATGAACTCCCAGCCTATAATAACAAATTCCTCAGGATGCTGTGTTGGATACCCGTGTGTACCATGTCAAGTCCTCTCCATCCCATCTCTTATTCCAGCCACTGACGTGTGGCTCCCATTTCCACGCAAAAGAAAGCTGACAGTGCCTTGCCTTCCGCCCTTGGGCCTCTCTCATGCTGCCACATGAGATGAACCATTTAGCATTCTTAACTGTGCAACCAGGAAGTGTTGCGTTTGGAGCTTTGACCAGTTGGAGACATGAACCAGTGTCTTCTCTTTTTGCCCATGGGCAGAATTGAGATACACTTCAAAAGGGTCCTCACAGGATCAAGCATCTCCTGTAGACATCTTGAGTTGCTTTCCCTCCTTTGTTTCACTACTTCTGTCCCCCAATCCTGCTCCCTGAGATCATCTCCCAAATAAATAAACTCTATGCAAATTTTGTCTCAGGCTCTGCTTTCAAAAGCATCCAGGATGAGAGGAGGCCTTTTTCCCCACCATCAGACCATCTTGTTTCTCTCCTCCTGAGCTTTATATCACTAATATGCAACAGCTAACAGACTTTATCTGAAGAGGAAATCCTCTGTCTCTGATGGACCTGACTTCTTCATTTCCTGTGAATAGCAGAGCTATCTGCATCTGTAGGGTCTCAGGACCACATTGAGAATATTTGTCTACCTCTGCTGGAAACCCTTCTGATTAGTCAGGCTCCTTGAGCTGGAAACATAAGGATTTATAATGAAAAAGAATCACACAGTAAAAACAGAAAGAATGAAAAGAAAACAAACCAATAAAGAACCTATCCTATCATAATATTTGAGGTTCTGGTATTTGCTGGCTTTGGAGGGAGTTCAAAATAAATGAAAGAAATGTGTATTTTATTAAATGCTAATATTTAGAAGATGGACGGGGGGAAGGAAAGATAAAGGCTTCCAATCATATTTGCAAATATGGGTCGTCTCCTAGCCCCTTCAAAATGGTTAGATGTTTTCCCTGCATCTGAGCCACCTCCACAGTTTTGGAAGTAACACCTGGGACCAACGAGAAAATCATGCAAGGGGTAGCGAAGCTGCACGTGTATCCAGCCCACAGAGCTGGGCACCACACCGTGCTCTCAGCCTGGACTGTAATACGATAACGAGCTCTTTCTAGCCAAGTTGCAGCTGCCCATCCGACTTCCTCCCCAGGAAGAGCCTATTGCTTCTGACCGCACATAGGTCTGCCTGTAATAAACTCTATCCTTCCCTTGCAACATCTGCTATTGTTAAAATGATCTCTGTTTGTCTTGAAGTATAAATAGGCCCCAAATTTCAAGAGTTCAGAATACACTGAACCGTAACAGCATAGCTTTTTCTTTTCCTTCTTGGTAAGAGCCTTATCCCTCTCTTGGGTTTTGGAATTCATTTTAAGAACAACATTGAAATAAAGTGGAGAGGAAGAAGATTTGAGAGGGTCAGGAGGACTCTAGGGGGTCAGAAATGGAGAGCTGGCCCTGGCTTTTGTTTTTCCTATATTTGCCGGAATACATGTTGATGGTCCATGTGAGGCATTTTCTGTACTCTTGTTTCTCCATACTAAAGTTAAGACTTTGGGGCAAGAGAAGGAACTAATTTTATTACTAATTAGTACCCAAAGTGTTTTGCAATGTTCAAATTGACCAACTTTTAATTTTGCTTGAACGAGACAATTTCTTGTTCCTCATAATGAATGTACTTGTTTTCAAGAAGAGAAAATAGGGGAGGCTTAGCCCTGGCCTCAGAGGTAGAGTCTCGGTGAAAAGCAAGACACTGAGGCCTGGCAGCACTAGATTCCCAGCCTAGACCTGCCAGTAGTAGGTAAACTGTCCTCACTCCTCTGAACCTCAGTGGATAAAATGAGTGATTATTTCACAGTACAGTTAAAGTAGTAAATGAAATAATGCACATGAAATGCCTGTTAAGTATGGTTAATAACTACTAGATGATCATGATTTTTCAGTATATGAGATTTTATCTTCCAGTGAGACTCAGAAAGTCTTCCAGTCCAGTTATCAGAGCTTCCTCAGATAGACAGGAATCAGTTCCATATGCATCTCCAGCTGAGGGGTTAAAACAGATAAAATGCTTAGACGAGTGCCTAGCAGCTTGTAAACACTTGATAAACGTTAGCTATTCATCACCATCATTATCAATGTATCATTAATAATGTACAACTACCCTTATTATTATAATCTGTTTACTGAGTGACCTGGACTCAGCAGGTGCAAGAGAGGAAATTTAGTCTTCCTAACCCATTCCCATTTAAACTCATGCTGTCAAATTACTTTTCTCAGATCCTGGATGAAACCCCAGGCAGATGACACAGCTTTTCTGCTTACTTTCACATATGAAAAGAAACATTCCAGTCCAATCCAACGCGATCTCAAATCCTTCTGAAACCTTCCTTCCTTCAGCTTCAAAATCTGGGAAATCTGTGATGGGGAAAATATTGTTGGCTTTGCATTATTTCTCCCCCTTGATTCCTCTTCCTCCACTCACTACAAAGCCTCTGGTTTTCCAGAGGCTTTGTAGGCTCAGAGGGTTTGATACCCTCTGAGTATATTGCAGATGTCCAAAACTGACTCTTTTTTGAGTCCTCCTGTGGGTTCCACAGAGATCTGCACTAAGGATCTGCGGTTGCCTGTCTGGCATGGGAGATGCCTGTTCCTGGTGGCTACTTATGACTTATCTGAAAGCCCCTGATACCCAGTGTCCGCCCCCACTTGAGGTCACCTCACACCTCTTGGGTGGGTCTCTGTTAAAATGGTACATGATACGCTCCCCTAACAAGCCACACCTGGAATACTGTGGGCCTGGCATCTTTGCTCAGCAAAAGCTAGGAAATGGAGACTTCTTCAGCACAAGGCGCTTCGGCCAGTCTCTCACCAGTAGACGCTTCTCCAGTGTGTCAGACAACAGTCTCTGTCAACTTCTAGTGGTGCTTTAAAACCCAGCTCCTCTGGAGAAGAATATGATGGCAAGCACTAAGCTCTGCCCTCCTGCGAGCAGAGACGAGGAGTTCATTGCACACTGAGAATTATCTACAATATGGTCCTAGAACAGTTCCCTTCCAGCTCCCAGTGAATTCTCCTCTTCCCGTATACCCGGAGGTACATGAAGGGCTAGAGAGTCAGAGGCTACACTAGGTTCTAGCCACTTCGTTTTACAAGATCAACATAGATTATCTTAGTCTGCACTGTCCAACACAGTAGCCACTCACCACATGTGGCTATGTAAGTTTAAATTTTAATGAATCACAGTAAAACAAAATAAAACTCAGTTCCTCAATCTTCCCAGTCACTTTCAGACACTCAATACCCACACGTGGCTAGTGGCTACCATACTGAATAGCACAGATGTAGAAAATTTTCATCATTGCAGAAAGTTCCACAGACAGAGCTGGAACTCTGGAACCTCACTTTAGAAGGTGAAGGTTTTGCCAACTATTGTTTTGTTCTCAGGGCTTGGAGCTTCTCTTAAGATCATAGTACGAGAGAAGATTCATATTTACCAGCTTTTTAGATAATCATTAAGTAGATAGATTTTGACATCTGGGTTCTGGACTGTGTTAAAGCAAATGAATACAAGACCATTTTTCATGATGCTAAAATCTTAGATAAAGCAGAAAAAAATTAATTGGGGTTCTTATGTTCAAGCCTCAAGTCTAAAACAATGTCTACGAAAAATAAAATTAACAAAAGGAACCCATATCACTATTTTTTCTCACCTGGATCACTGTAACGGAACGGCTAACTCACCTTTCTCTTAGCCATTCCTGCAAACCTCCAGTTACTCTTGCAAAGTTTTAAAAATGCAAAGTAAATTGCATCAGTTTCCATTGCAAGCAGAATAAAATCTCATGTTCTTAAAATGTCCCATAAGCTCTTCAGGATCTGGCTCTTGTTCACCTGTGCAACCTCATCACAGGCTACTCATCTGCATGCAAGCCCACTATTATTCAGTCCCTGTGGCCTTCCTTCCTCCGAGGCTCTGCTCCTCCAGCCTTGGGATTTACACACAAACTGCCTTCTCTGCCTTGAAGGCTTTCCCCTCCACATATTACCTGGCCAACTCTTATTCAGTCTGGGTCTCAGTTTTAATATTTCTTCCCAGAGCAGCCTTCACTGACTCACCACCACCACAACGACCACTGTGATGCACTTATGGCACGCCTGTTCTCTTCTTTATAGTATTTATATGTAATCATATATTTAGTTGTCTATTTTATGTATACATTTCTTATTGCTTACCTTTCCTAATAAGATATGAGGATAGGAATCATGTCATTTTGTACACCAGCTTTTATCCTGATACCTGGAATGCAGTAGCTGCCCACTAAATATCAGCTGGGTAAATGAACGGATGAATAAATGAATGTGCACATCTTCACACTGACTTTCTTTTCTTTCTTTTTTAATTTAATTTATATTTTATACAGCGTTCTTATTAGTTATCTATTTTATACATATTAGTGTATCTATGTCAATCCCAGTCTCCCAATTCATCCCACCACCCTCCGCCCTTGTTTTCCCCCCTTGGGGTCCATATGTTTGTTCTCTACATCTGTGCCTCTATTTCTGCTTTGCAACCTGGTTCACCTGTACCATTTTTCTAGATTCCACATATATGCGCTAATATACGATATTTGCTTTTCTCTTCCTGACTTACTTCATTCTGTATGACAGTCTCTAAGTCCATCCATGTCTCTAAAAATGACCCAACTGCATTCCTTTTTATGGCTGAGTAATATTCCGTCGTATATATGTACCACATCTTCTTTATCCATTCATCTGTAGATGGGTATTTAGGTTGTTTCCATGACCCGGCTATTGTAAATAGTGCCGCAGTGAACATTGGGGTGCACGTGTCTTTTTGAATTATGGTTTTCTCTGGGTATATGCCCAGTAGTGGGATTGCTGGGTCATATGGTAATTCTATTTTTAGTTTTTTAAGGAACCTCCATACTGTTCTCCATAGTGGCTGTATCAATTTACATTCCCACCAATGTGCAAGAGGGTTCCCTTTTCTCCACACCCAACACTGACTTTCTGAAGGAATAGCTCTAGCAGCAAAGGTAGCATTTTCAGCCTAGAAGGAAGGACACAGCATGGGTAGGGAAA
>NW_006778796.1:3903566-3908537 GCF_000442215.2 Lipotes vexillifer
ACACAGCATGGGTAGGGAAAGTGTTTGGGGGTCAGCAAGGCCCTGGGTGGACCAGTCACTTAAATCACCTTGTACCTGCACCAGTTTCCTCCGTCGACGCACAAGACTGGCCCAGCTTCTCTCACTAGAGGACAACCCACCCCATCTTTGCCACAGCTCACTGTCTTCCTTAAAACACCTCAGAACCCAGCAAGGAAGCAAAGAGTGAGAGCTTTCCCGCCTCTGGTGGGTATTCCTACCTCTGTGCCCCTTGTCTCTGCGACAAACAGTAAAATGTTAAGCCTCACTTATCTGCTTGCACACTTCCCAGTGAAGGCTCTCCTCAATGCCATGCATTCCCCAAAGTTCGAGCTTCAGTTTCTTTTCTTTCTTCCTTCTTCAGCAATCACTTGCTCCGTTGTTTCACCTACCAGCTAATTCCAGACAATTTTCAGTTTTCTCTCTAGCTGTGCTTTATCTTTCAGTTTCTAATCCCAGAGATTCCCGCTGCCAGATGGATATTTGAATAGTTCCTCTCTCCTATAGTGGGCATCCCAAACTCACTAAAGACAAAGCTTAGGTCAACAACCTCTTCCTTCTTATTTCCCTATATCTACCGTTGGAACCTTTGTTCCGCAGGATATGCTGACTATGGACAATAGAGTCACTCTTGATTTCCTCTCATCAGTTCCCAACAGTCAGGAGTGGGCAAGCGCTTTCTTCTCCCACTCTTTTGTATGTCTTTGATCTGTACCATCCTCTCCCTTCTGATGGCCATCAATCTCCTCCAGATCCTCAATGCATTTCCTCTGAAGCTAAACAACTAAAACAGTGTCCTATCAGGTCTTTCCATTTGGTCCATGCTCCAAGCCAATCTTCACCCTGCTTCCTGCAGCCTGAGTAAGGTACAGCTTCCCATAGGCTCCTCCTCTATCCTGGACTCTTCAAAGTGCCCTCAACGGCTCATGAAGCAAATAAAGAAAAGTACTTCAGTCTGGCTTTCAAGGCTCTCCAAAACTACAGCTCTGCTCTCCCTTTCTTCTCAACATGTTTCCCATTCTACAGCCAAATGAAAATACCCCACACATTGTGATGTCAGTGTCCTTTATTCATGCCTCGATAAGGGAAGATTTTTCTCCTTCTGTCAAAGTCCCACCCATCCAGTTCGCTCAGATTACTATGTATGTATTTGCAGGTGCTTATCTTACATTGTTTCGAACTAGGGTCGAGTACTCGAATTATCATACTAAATTATTATACTAAATTATCTCCTTGAGGGTCAAAGATGAATCTCACTTATGCATAATTCCCCAGACAGCCTATATCCAAGAAAGGTCATGGTCATTAAGAAAAAAAAGCATGGGTTCAGACAGATTTGGGAATAAATCTTCACTTTATCATTTGACGTACATCTTAAACAAAGCCCCTAAACTCTGTGAGCCTCAGTTTCATCATATTTAGAATGATAAAAATGAGGCTCACTTCCCAAGTTACTGTAAAGATATGATACATAAAGCACCTAACACGATGTCTGGCATGTAAGAGGCACCCAGTAAATGGAAACTACTGCAATAGAAGTAACTATCATTAAATTGTAATAGAGAATTGATATGTATTGATTAAACTAAGCTAAAAGTAGCATAATAAATCTATTCTGCCTTCCAGAAGGTTATAATCAAATTGGGGAAAGAAGGCACCACCACATTCTAATATAATTAATCATGCTGAGCAAAATGTAACATGAATGATGACATTCCAGTAAGAGCCAAGGCAGTCTGAGGAGGAAGACCTCACTTCCTCCTGGAGTGGAGAGGGCATCCCCTTGAAGGACTTGTAGATCCTCATTAAACTCTTGAAAGATGGAATAGCCACAGGAATAGGCCTACTCTGAACAGTAAAGGTTACCCTCTTTTACTTTTTCTTTAAAAAAAAATTTGAAGCTTGTTTTAAACGAGACCTTAGTCACTTCATTAGTGTTTACTTCACTAATTACTGATTTCTTTTTTAATTAACTTTTTCTTAAAAGGGAGTTTAATACAGGGGGAAAAAATACTGGCTTGAAAAGGAACTAAAAGTTTGGTCTGATAGGCTATATGATTGTAAAGGAGTCAATCCTGGGATCTTTGTGATATCAGCTGCAAACAGTAAAATGCCAGATATGTTTTTGAGGAAAGAATGAGGTGATGAAACGCATTTTACAACAGATTCAAGAATGAGTTCACAACATGGATGGACCTAGAGATTATCATACTAAGTGAAGAAAGTCAGACAGAGAAAGACAAATATCACATGATATCACTTATATGTGGAACCAAAAAAAGAAAATGATACAGATGAACTTATTTACAAAACAGAAAGAGACTCACAGACACAGAAAACAAACTTATGGTTACCAAAGGGGAAAGCAGGAGGAGGGATAAATTAGGAGTTTGGAGTTAACAGATATGCACTGCTATACATAAAATAGATTAAAAAACAAGAACCTACTGTATAGCACAGGAAACTATATTCAACAACATACTGTAGTAACCTATAATGGAAAAAGTCTAAAATATATATATTTCATGTATATATGAAATATATATATGAAATATATATATGAAATATATATATGTATATATATATATATATATATATAAAACTGAATCCCTTTGCTGTACACCTGAAACTAACACAATATTATAAATCAATTATACTTCAATTTTTTTAGAAAAAGAGTGAGTTCATATGGAAGATCTAAATGGCCTTGGGAATTCCCTGGTGGTCCAGTGGTTAAGACTCCGTGCTCTCACTGCCGAGGGCCAGGGTTCAATCCCTGGTCAGGGAACTAAGATACCCCAAGCTGCCCACAAGCTGTGCATACGACATGGCCAATAAATAAATAAATTAATTAATTAAAAATAAAAATAACAATAAATAAGAATTTAAAAAAATAAACAGCCTTTCTCCTTGTCCCGTAGGGAGATAATCTTTGTTAGCGCCCAGCCTCCTGCAATATTCATTCCCTAGCACACATGACCCTGTGTGGAAGGGGAATATATATAGGAAATTTACAAGCCTTTCTAATTACTAGGTACTATCACACAAACCAGTGCCAGAGTTGATAGCTATAAAATGATTGACTATTCAAGAACAATTCATGTGTGAGTGGAACCATTTCGAGAGAGGTGGGAAAGTCAACTGTTGAGAATTTCAAATGGTGATGATAAACCTACCTCCAAAACCAGAAGTGAAAATTTAAAATGATATAAAAAATTAATGGTGAGGTGTTATTTTAAATTTGTTTTGAGTATGTGATCAAGAGTGATTTAGGTGATTCAGAATATTTTCTTTCCCCTTTCTTTTTCATTCCTGTCAAGAAGAGAAAGGGAAAGAAAATACCCTAATTGTCAAATCTGGACTTTCTAGATTAAAATATATATATTCCGTATTATCCAGGTGGGCTCTGCTGGGGAGGGAGAAATTTCCCCCTCTACTTCTCTTGAGTTCTTTTGGCCAGACTAATAATAAAATTGACACAAGACAGATTAACAGCAGAAAGAGGAACAAATTTTAATTCGTGTGCACAGAGGTGTCATAGAAATGGGACCTAAGAAGTGGCCAAAGCCAACAGCTTTTATATTTTTTTAGACATAGAAACAATAAATTTGAGAGGAATTGGCAGGACAAAAGAATTTAGGTTTGGGTGCCCAATTAGTAAGAAATGTAAGCAAAGTTTGGGCTTGGGTAATAAATTAGGAAAGAAGTAATAAGGTTTATTTATACAAGCTTCTTGGCCCTGAATTCCCTGTGCCTAGCGATAAGGGTGTCCCTTCTACCTCCAGATGCATGAAGGGCACCTTTCACATGGGAAATTTATTTCCTCCTTTCAGGGAGACAGAGAAGAGGGTCAGTGTCCCTCTTGCATCGAACATTTCTTAAGTAACTTTAATTCAAAATAATTATATGCCGTTAAGGCATATTTTGGGGTCGCCTACCCTGGGCCCCAACAGTTCTAAATATAATCACAAGTGTCCTCAGAAGAGCGATGCCAAAAACGTTTGAAGGAAGAAGAGAAGACAATGTGACTACAGAGGCAGAAAGAGTCATGCAGGGACCCTGCAAACAGCAATGTTACTGAACTGAACTTGGGCCCCCTTGCCTGATGCACAGCTGAGTCAATCTACTGACAGAGGTTGTGGAGAAGGAAAGTACAGCATTTATTGCAGGGCATCAAGCAAAGAGAATAGGCAGCTCATGATCAAAAGACCCAAATTCCTTGATGGCTTCCAGGAAAGGGTTTTTAAAGGCAACATTTGGGGTGAGGGCTGCAGGGGGCATGACTTTCTTCTGAGTGGCTGGTAGTGAGGTAACAGGGTGGTGTTTCAGAAATCTTCATCATGATCCTCTGATTCCAACCAGTCCGGTGTCTATGTGCTTGTGCTCAGCATGTATTCACCCTCCTCCACCTGGGTGGGTGGGTAGGGTCTTAGTTTCAGCAGAACAACTCAAATATGTGTATCAGATTGCTATGTATATCTCTTGAGGAGGAGTTAGGACTCTGTTTTATCACTGAAATATTGTTTCTTGACTGCTTTTCCTTTGTTTCTGTATTCCCTCACTTCCCTAATTAGTAACTGCTGGAGTCTGCTCTTTGAAACTCCAGAAATGTCTAGGAGACTAAAGCCTTTTTCCTACAAACAAGAAATTGGGGACCCAGAGGGGCCCTGCTAGGTTTCAACAAGATGCAAAATGAAGCAAAACATTCCAGTCATGCAATGAAAAAAAATTATAAGACAGGTGCCAGCTATGAGGTTGTAGGGAGAAAAGGGTCAGTGAGAAGAAATGCTCCAGAAGCAGCTTTCATGCCCTGTGGTTCAGTGCTTCCTGGTTGGGGCCTGGGGCCTTTGTTATGGGGGAGTTAGAGTAGGTCTTGGGAGAAGGGAAAGCAGTTCGAAACTAGTCAGGTTCCTGGAACACAGAGGCACTTCCTGTGACCTGTGTGCATTCCTG
>NW_006778796.1:3908655-3909010 GCF_000442215.2 Lipotes vexillifer
CTGCTGTGGGAAGGACCCCTCCCTAGGCCAGAGAAGGTACAACACCCATTCACACGGTTGGCTTACCTGGAGGCAGTTACTAGGCAACCAGTGTGGGAAGACTAGCACGTACCCATCAGGAACAGGCATTTGGATCTTTTTTAAACAAGACTAAACAATTGCTCCTTCTTTTTCAAAACTCTTCTGTTTCTGTAGCTGTTTTCACGTTCAAGGCAAACAGAGAGCCAGTGGAGGCTTGGCAACTGAAACCTTGCCTCTGTTTTGGAGGAGATGTAACTCCAAGTGTCCTTTGGAAAAATGTCCCACCATGGATTCCATGACCCACATATTCCATTTGGAGAAATGGAGGGAAAGA
>NW_006778796.1:3909137-3917862 GCF_000442215.2 Lipotes vexillifer
GGGAAAGAGGAAGAAAAGGGGAAATACAAAGTAAAAGAAGAAAAATGAAACAGGAGCACGAGAGCAGGAAAGTCTGAGAAAGAAGGAGAGAGACCATCCTGCGCTTGTGCACGACTCTCTTTCATATGGAATTAATGGTGGTTTAATGGGGTATGAAGGGCTGTTTTACTGGAAACAATGAGGAACAATTGTCTAGCTCACGTTTCATTTCACAGGTCATTATTGCATTAAGAAGTAAATCGACCAAGTCCGGTAAATAACAGTCTGCGTATTGCCGAGAGCTTCAAACCAACACTTTTAGCCATCGCCAACTAATATCTCTGTCATTTTAACCCTTGCAGGGGAGTGCTAGGGGGCTAAACAATTACAGACTTCACCCAGCTCTAGCAGGTGAGCATAATTCATTGCCCCTCCCGTCCCTCCTTTTGCAAAACCCAGGAGGCCATATTTTAGCATTGTTTTGTTGATGAACCAGCCAGAGCCCACTGCAGCTCTGGTGGCCTTGAAAAACAGCCCCCATTTTAGTGAGTCCTGCAGGCATCTTTAAACAGACTGCTTCCTCTGCAAAATTAATTGCTGCAAAATGCGGTGCTCCCTCATCTAAGCTTTTGCAAGTTCATACTCAGCTATTTGGGTGGGCCATTGATGTGTCTGAGAGAGCCAGAGAAAATGAGCCGCTTTCCCTTATTACAGAAATTCACATTTGTGTCACCAAGCATCATCAGGCACTGGACATTCAGGAATTCTTAATGCCTAGATTCTGGTTCCCTTAATTCAGGGGAAATTTGGTGACTGAGGCTGTATTTTGAAGTGATAGCATTGTAAATAAATATATCAAAGACAGTTTATAATAAAGTCATAGTTAAAACACATGTAATAAAATACATATTTAAATGCATATCAGTACACAAGCATACCTCATTTTATTACACTCTGCAAATACTGAGATTTTTACAAATTGAAGGTTTATGGCAACCCTGCGTTGAGCATGTCTGTCAGCACTACTTTCCCAACAGCACTGGCTCACCTCGTGTCACTGTCGTATTTGGGTAATTCTCACAATATTTCAATCCCTCCACCAGCAAAAAGATGACAACTCACTGAAGGTTCAGATTATATTCAGCATTTTTTAGCAATAAGTATTTTTTAATGAAGGGATGTGCATTGTTTTTTAGATATGCTATTGCACACTTAACAGACTAGAGTATAATGTACACGTAACTTTTATATGTTCTAGGAAACCAAAAAACTTATGACTTGCTTTTTTGCGATACTCACTTTATCAGGCAGTCTGGAACCAAAACCACGATATCTATGAGGTATGCCTATAAAATACTTTTTGCTTCAAATTGTAACAAAGATGAGACAAAAATCAGGCTAAGAATCATAATGTTACACAATCATATCAAATAAATCCACTTCTACTGATAGTTTTTCCATCAAAACCTGATGTTCACCCTGGAGAGGGGATACGGAGACCTCAATATTTCTACAATACCTCTAAAATCAGATAAACCAGGTCTTCCTTCTTTCCTGAGAGAAAAGAAATCTTTCAGAGATAGCACCAGTATTCCAACTTACTATTTCTTGTTCTTCCCCCTTCCAAACTAAAACTAAGGCCTTACAAAGAACTATGGTAGGCTGAGTAATAACCTCCCAAAGATGTCTATGCCCTAATCTTGACCATGTGAATACGGACTTTATTGGTGTAATTAAGTTCACGGATCTTAAAGTGGGGAGTTTATCTGGGTGAGCTCAATCTAATCCTATAAATTCTTAAAAGCAAAGAACTTTCTCTGGCTAGAATCAGAGAGATGCAGCAGAAGAGAAGGCAGGAGAAATTCAAAGCATGTGAAGGACACAAGCCACCCTTGCTGGCTTTGCAGGTGAAGCAGGTCACAGTCAGGGAGTGTGGGCAGCCCTAGAAGTTGAGCATGATTCCTCCAGTCTACAACCAGCAAGGGAATGGGAACCTCAGTCCGACAGTCACATGGAACTGAATCAGGCCAAGAACCTGAGTGAGGATTCACCCATAAAAACTCCAGAAAGAAATGCAGTCCTGCTAATATCTGACTTTCAGCCTTGAGAGGCTCTAAGCAGAGAAACCAGCCCAGTATCCCAGACTTCTGACTTGCAGAACTGTGAGACAATACATGGGTGTTCTTTTAAGTCGCTAAATTTATGGTAATTTGCTATGGTGGCAGCAGAAAACTGGTAAAATAACCAGTTAAGATGGATGCTCAAATGTTCAAGTCATCACCCCAGTCAGAGGCAGGATAAATAGAGGCAACAAAACAGTGGTCACTAGTACTTACTTAGTGCATATCCCAAGCCAGGTGAGGGGCTGAATAGTTTATAGGCATTGTGAGTTTTATAGCTCTAGGATCTGCTCCTTTGCCTCTAAAGTGCTCAAAGAAGAGAGAATATGGTCTAGATGTAGGGATAGGCTGGTTTCCACACGGGCCATGCTTAAGGAAAGTTGCATCTCACCAACATCACCCAAAAGGGAAGAGATTATTATCCACAGGCACAGAAAAAAATCAGCTTCAAATCCCTTTCTCCATGGCAATTACTTTCAGGAACTTATATTCAATTTTTATTAACATTTTTCCTGTGAGGGAGTTAAGCAAATTGGAATTGGGTCCTACAGGGAGTCCGTAATTCTGTAGTAGAGAGATTGGCTTCTAGGGCTAGGAAAATTTCTTTTCTTCTGCGTCCCTTTTCCTGACATGCTTTACATAATAACCAACTCATATTTCAGGATTCCCATTTGTTATATAAATGAGTTTTACTATCATTATTCTTATTAAAATAATAAGTAATACATATATATGATTTATTAAAAATGGAAACTTCCCTCTAAGCTGCAGCACTGAAGATCGGGATAGCAGAGGGTAAAGACAGGGAATTTTTTTCTTTTCCATTATGTATGTTTTACTGTCTTGTTTATTCGTTCAACAAAAATTTTTAGGATAACTTCCTAAAAGTGGAGTTGTGGAGTCAGAGGTATAGGCCTTTAGATAGGTGCCAACACTACTGCTAAAATAATCATATTAATAGTAAATAATAGTGGCAATGGTCATCACTGTCTTGGTAGTAGTGGTGGATACTTTTGTTGAGTTGCTCTCTTTTAATCCTTCCAATAAACGTATGAGTATATACTATTAATATCTCCACTTCGTAAATGAAGAAACTGAGGCTCAGAGAGAATAAGAAGCTTTCTTGGAGTTGCCCATCTAGTAAGTGGACACAATGCAGACAGCTCAACTCAGTATAAAAACTCTTAACCTACGCTCTGATTATGAGAGAAACCGTCTTTCTCTTTTTGTATGTTTTGTATGGCTTTTTGTATGCATTTTGGCATTTGTATTTATTTCTCTGTGAAATGCACTTTAGAATCCTCTGAATATTTTTTGAATTGGTTTGTCCTTTTTTTGTTCTTAAATATTAGTAAGAATTTTTTTGGTATATTAAGGAAATTAGCCCTTTTCTATATGAGTTGTATTTTTTCCCTAGTTTTTTAGTTTAGTTTTTAATATTCTTTGCAGAACTTTTTAATTTGGAAAGGGTCAAATTTATCAAATATTTACATATATGTCCTAGATTTTGATTCATGCTAAGAAAAATCTCCGTAACTCTAAGAATATATAACCTCACCAATATTTCCTGGCAATTCTATATATTTTTTTCATCTTGAATCTGTATGAAATTTATTTTTATAAAGAGAAAGATATGAATTCCTAATTTTTTTCCCTGAGTGATTAGTCGAGTGCCTCAGTATCTTTAATGAATAGTTTCTATTTTCCCATGATTTAAAATGTCATCTTTGTTATAAACTAAGTTCTTTAATGTATTTGGTATCTATTTCTGACCTTTAAAAAAAATTTTGTTCCATCCACATATTTATTTCTAGGATATTTTAATGATTGCATTCAGAATGTCACAAAATAGCATTAATTTTACACCTAGTGAGTGTGCAAATATATGGAGAAAAAACTTAAAACTAAATCAAAGAATCTTTCAGATCCATAATATTGAAATGAAAAGGTCTCAGTCATGAACTTGCTTAGCACCTATTGGTAAGGCACAAGTGCTTTATTTATCAGTGGGACTGCCCAACTGTTTCCTTCCATTAAAATGCGTGTGTATGCGCACACACACACACACACACACACACACACACACACACACAAAGTAATCAAACACATAGAAACCATCCGTCTTAGGCATAAAACAAGCTAAAGTTTGAGCTTCTGCCTTCTAAATCTTTCAATAATTCTTGTACCAAAAGAATGAAAGCAGCATTGAAGGATTACTCCATTATTAAAATTTTACGAATAAGACCACAGTTTACTATTCAATGAAGTCCTGGAAATAATCCAGGGGCAGAGGCTGGGGGAGGAAAGGCGAAAGAAAGACAAAATGAAAAAGAGAAAGGAGAGAGCCAGTATATCATCATGGCAAAAAGTTAAGTAATTTCACTTAGTGACCGACATTCAAAAATAGCCCCTCTTGTGGAACACTGATGTTACTGCTTCTCATATAACAAACCATAGATATGTGAATAGATTTCTCAATAAAGGATTATACCCTGGATAGTAAAATTCCCAGGCTCAGAAAACCTTGATGCTTTATTTGGAGGACTGGATATTTAAACAGTAGTTTCTGCTAATGGCAGATAATCCCAGCTAGGCAAGCTTCTCTCTTTTACTGACCAAGTTATATGCCCAGAACCAATTAAGTGGTCTCCAGAATGGCTTCTAATTCTGTGGTTAGTTTCTAATTCTAGAAACCCAAGATGCGTATGATGACCTATATAAAGGACTTATAACAAGTGAAATTTATCAGAGACAAATACAGTCTAGCACATAGGTTTTTAAAAATCAGTTCTCTTTAATATTTATCCCTCCAGAACAAAGGAGGAAATACTCATCTGCGTGTAGCTATTTAGGCCTTGAAAAATGACTAGTGCAACTGAAGAACTAAATTTTAAATTGTATATAATTTTAATTAAATATAATTTAAAGTGTAAAACTGATAATTTAGTTACAAAAAATGTTTAGGTATATTTGGAACAAATTGTACGTGCATCTACTTTTCAATTGTAAAGTTTATGAAATCTAGATACAGATCAAATATTTCTTATGAAAATGTAGTTTCTGAATTGAGATATGCTGTAACTGTAAAATTCATGTGAAATTTTAAAGAGAGTATGAAAAAAATACAAATATCTCAGTAATTTTGTACTGATTACATCTTCAAATAACACTTTGAATATATTGGATTAAATAAAATATATTATTAATTAAATTTCCCCTGTTTCTTTTTCCTTTTTTTAACCTGGACACTAGAATATTTAAGTTACACTTGTGGTTTGCATTATTATTTCTATTGGACAATGCTGTTCTGGATAGGCAATGCTCAGTTCTGGTTTCTACATTTTGGAAAAATCATCAACAATTGAAGAACATCAAAACAAGCTAGTTTAGAAAGTGAAAACCTGAAAAAATCTGTCATATATTTACTAACAGAAAAAAGTTTAGAATTTCTATGCTAGAAAAAGGTAACCGCTTTTGAATATGTAAAAAGATGCAATATGGAAAGAATTACTTATACTCTGTCAACAGAAAGCAGACTAGGTTAGTAGATAGAAATCATACAGGAAGATCCTAACAATTAAAATTATTCAAAATATATTAGGCAGTCTTGTAAGAGAATGAATTCCCACTTCCTGGGAAAGTTAACAATAGAGGCCATCCTCACATTGAATGGGAAGTGCAACTGATTGACCTTCAAGAAACCATCAAAATCAAAAATACTGTAATCTTATCATTTCGTTTCCAACTGGCATGTATTTCTGCAGGTTAATGGATTAATATGAGACAATATTCCCCAAAATGCATTCTGAACTACACTAATTCCAAGGAGTACTCGTGCATAGTGTGAAAATGTATTCTGTAGTCAAAAAGTTGGAGAAATACTGGATAACACAAAGTTGAACAGTTTTTTTTTTAATTGCAGGACTTATCAGAACCTTTAATATTTTAATGCATGTGATGAATCTCTAAAACGGGAATGGTCAGAGTTTTCAACATATATCTGGCCATGCATCACATTTTTCACAATCTCCTAAGATAAATGAATGGGAAACACTCTTTAAAAATGCTAAAACAAATGATACATTGAGTAAATCTACAAAACATTTTGTGAAACAGCTGATGGCAAACTTCAATTCTTGACTTTTTCACTCATTTAGTCACCCATTTATTCATTTATTCCCTCACTCAGCAAACATATACTGGGCACATATTATGTTCCAAAGATTGTACTAAAAATTCAAAGATGTTTGCCTTCAAGGTACTCAGTCTGGTGAGAAGGCAGGCTTGTAAAGTGATGGCTGTAGAGCATGAGACGAGCTATAATGGAATTGAATGATAGATGAAACAAGGACATAAAGAGACGGAGTCCCAACTGCATGTGGGAGCCGGGGGCATTCCATAGGGGAGCTATTACATTGCAATGCACAGGAAGCCCTGCGTCTGCTCCTTCTAAACACAATTCTTTACTTGCCTCTTTCATATATGCCTTCTTTTCTTATCTACCTTGATGTTCTTTCTAGGTTACTCCAACAGTACACAGTGCTTTGCTCTCACTGGGTACTCGATAACTATTTGCCTAGGTTGGAAAAAAAAAAAAAACCCTACATTAAGTCACTGGGGGAAAAGGAGAAGCTACAGAAAAATTACCACAATACACTTTTGATCTCATGACCAAAGCTGCTTCTCCATACAACTCTATTGCCATCACACAACCTTCAGTGGTTAATGCTGGCAAAATGCTTTTCTTGGATGTGTCAGAGTCCATTTAGTTTGCCCATGAAAACTAATATATATACACATATATACTAGAAGAAGAGGAAGAAGAGAAACTAAATGAGGTTTTTGTCTGATTGTTATTACATTGTTTCTTAAAAAATGTCATAGTAATTGACAGTTATTTTTTTTAAACCTAAACATCTATTTCCTACCATGTAAAGTGGAAATATGTGAATTACTCGGTTAAATATATCTCTGTACAGCACCCCACCAGATGATTCAGACCACACGATGATAATTACCTAGAAGTGGTTACAAGCCCAGACTTTGGAGTCAGACAAATACAGATTTAAATCTTGGTTCTGCACATTCTAGCTGCAGGACCATGAAAAATTAGTTAACTTTTCTAAACCCTTATTCCCTCAAATGCTGAAAGGGATAATAATTCCTACATGTTAAGGCTGTTGTAGGGATAAATGGGAATGTTTATAAGCCACTTAGCATAATGCGTGGCACATGGAATATGCCAGATAAATGGTAACTATTATTATTGCTAGTTGGGGTGGATAATTGCTGGAATAATTGCACAGTTTCAGTTTGCTTTGTTCTTCGTAGATAGAGCTTTGTGTGTGAGAAAAGCTGATAGATCTAAGAGAGCCTACCTTGGACAATGTAGTGAAAGAAGCAAGAAAAAGTCGAAGGAGGGTACTGTGTACAGTACAGCACAGTGTTAAAAACACGGGTTCAGTCCTGAATCTTCTACTAACTAGTTGTATGACTTGGGCAAGTTGCCTATGTGTCTCATCAGCTTCCACATCGATAAAATAGAGGGGACAAGAATATTTATCTCCTAGGATAGATCCTGTCCATGGCATTAAAGGAGATCATTCATCTGAAGGTCTTAGCACAGAGTCAGAAACATACTCAACAAGTATTAGTTGTTAATGGAAGGGCTGAAGAGCAAGAGAATCACAGAAATTGGATGTCTAGATTGAAGAAAGGAAAGGGAAATTGCTCCTGTAGATCATAATGCCTCTTTACATCACCCTTTACAAGTCACACAGGAAAATCATTCCAATTCACAGTATGGATTATTTAAAAATGCAATCAAATATTGTTTTGCCCTTCACTGCCTGGAGACCAGACAAGTCGTGGAAGAGGGAAAGACTAAGGTGGAAGAAAGGTGCTCTTTGGGTCTTACAAAGCATCCCCGGAAGCTTTATCCTCCTGTGCTCAGGATAAAAATCCCTGCAGTCACATATCCCAAAGGTTCTAATATTTTCTGAGACTCCACTGTGCCTTTATATTTTAATACCCTGACATCTGGAATCCTAAAAGTCTAATGTTTAACCATAAATATCTGCTGAGATTAAAGAGCTATATACCAAGTTTCAATCTCTGGGGCCTATAATTGCTTGGGAAAATAGAATGGTATTTCCCCCTCTAGCTAGAAGAAAAGACCTCTACAAGCACATATATTGGCAGACAAATTTTCTAACAACCGTTTCCTCTCTCCATTCTGTCCTCTCATTTTCTCCCTCCCTCTCCTTCTCCCATTTTATAATACCATCCTGCTGCCATTCCCAGGGCAAATGGGAAAAAAGAGAAGCCTGGAAAACTTAAAGAAAAGACACAGTTCAAGACCTAGCAACAAACAGTTGAAAACATGCTGGCTGCTCTCTGTTAGGCAGCTGAGCACACCTCTCCACACTGAAACTTGAGTTTCCCCATTATTCAGTTACAAACCATCACTCTATGTGCTCACAGCCAAATGCCAGCTTTATTTTCTTTTTCACCAACCTCATCTTTTATTTTTGATTTGAGGCTAGTCACTTTTAAGATCTCCATAATGGTTTATAACTTTCTTTCTCAAGAAGTAACGTGATTTGAAAAATGTTTCTTACTCTTTC
>NW_006778796.1:3917929-3929572 GCF_000442215.2 Lipotes vexillifer
AAATGTTTCTTCCTCTTTCCCGGGAAAGAATGGGAAACTCTCACCTGCCCTGAAGGTGGATTTGGTCAGAAGTCCCAGTCAGACCACAGTACTTTGCTGGGCATGATGTTGAGGAAAGTGTGGGAAAAGCTTATCACGAGTTTACACTTTTAATACAATGATTCAATACATAGTTTAAAAAATAAACTTAACATTGAACCCATTTTTATCCAGTGATATATTGTGAAAGTGATATGTTGAGGTCATTTAACTCACTTCAACACTAGGAAAAATAATCTGAATTTTTTAAAAAGGTTTAATATATTCTTACTATTAAAGACTTAATTTAGATTGTAAATACTCCTATGTCTTTTTAGCTAATGTTCTCTTCCCTTTCAGAAATATATCCAGTGTGTATATAAGCAAGTATGTTTATGTCTGCTGGTATTTGGCACAGAGAGCTTATTCTTGATTTTTCATGAGAAACTGAAACTGCCCGCTTTTTAAATTAAAAACATTAATTGTCTTCTTAACATCCTGTCTGTTTACTTCAAAGGGGGCGTATAACCCTATAATAGTGATTCTCAAACCTTAGCACAGCAGAATCACTTGGGGAGGATGTCTGTGTGTGTGTGTGTGTGTGTGTGTGCGCGCGCGCGCGTATGTATGCATGTGTGTGGGTGTGTATGTGTGTATATATGTGTGTATGTGTGTTTGTGTGTGTGTGTGTGTTTGTTAAATACAAAGGCTTGGGCTTCACACACCTATCGACTCATGCAAACGAATGTTTAATGCCCTAGGTGATTCTGATAATAAGCCAGCTTTGGGAGCCACTGTCCTAAGCACATCAAATTTACCTCCTAAATTGAAGAAGGAGAAAAAGGGCAGGAGAATGAGGGGGTTTTATGTTTTGTTTGTTTGTTTCAAAATTTCCAGTCTACTGAGAACCAACACATTTAAAATATAATGCAAATTATCAGACAAATTAGACATACAAAATGAAAGCCCTAAGTTTTGTTCATTAGATCCAACAGATGTACAATTACTGTCAAGTAGCTCTGGTTCTACAGGTGACATTACTGTCATCACCTCACTGTGGACCGGCGCAGTCTGTGGGCAGCACAGGGCGGTGGACCACTCATGGAGTCCTGCGTCTGTTGAGCCCCCTCAACCCCAGCTTTCTAACTACACTGCTTACTCCCAGCCTCACCTTTACCATGATCCATTCACTCCACAGCAGCTTGTACGATCTTTTCAGAAAGTGAATAAAATCCTAGCACCACCTTCCAACCCCATCTTACTAAATTACTCTGGCCTATAAAGGGGCTAAGCCCTGACTACCTGCAACTACGCCCCCTCTCATTAACTATACATCACTCCCATGGGTCTCTTTTCCACCCACCCCTCAGACACATTGAGGCCATTCTGGTATCAGAGCCCCTGCTCTGGCTGGTCCCTCTCCCTGGAAAGCTCCTCCATCTGCTCAGAGGAGTGATTCCTTTCTCCTCATTCAGGCCTCATTGAAATTGTAACTCTATTTCTAATAGCAGCTCCCTTACACACACACAGCACACACACACACCACACAACACACTACATACACCCACACACACCTGAAGCTACCTCTCTAGCCCAAAACTCTGTTTTATTTTCTTCATACCTCTCATCACTATTGAAATATTTTTACTTGTTTATAGATATAGATATAATCTCCACTGGAACATAAGTTTGATAAAGGCAGGAATGTAATTCACAACTATAGTTCCCATCCTTAGAAAGGCACTGGTAGACTACAGATGGTCAAATGCATTTGCTGAATGAGTGAAAATGCCAACTTCAGCACATCGCGTGCAAAAGGTGCTCAAGGGATGCTAGCTTCCGTTACATCCCCTTTCTACTTTCTATATCACGGCTAAGAAATTGTAAAATGCCATTGAGACCAAAGCTCTGATTTCTTTCAGTCTTCTTCCAATAACATCAGTAGCCAGATGTACAAAGTGGGCTGAGAGGTGATTCCATGCATTTGTAGACTGGGACAGACAGGAAATGAGTCAGAAGCCATCCTACCTAAATGGGATATTAATTTCAAGACTTTGTTTTTACAATTTTGGATTTTCAGATGATCAGATGCCTCCATCATCAAAAGAAATTCTTTCCAGAATAAAATGCAAATGGCTCTTAGAGGTTCTCCTGCCTGGGATTAGCTGCCTTGCACCCTGTTGCCATGCATATTTCAAAGTTGGCTGCAAATGCGAACTTACAGATAAGTACAAAACAAAATTAACAGCTCACTTTTCCCCTGGCTACACACCCTGCATTACACAGATAGCAAAACCCACTGGCACAGTGTTCCTCATAGCTGATCCACATGGATAATTTTTGCTCCCAGCACCAGAGCATATGACAATACACTGGGACCTGTGGATATCTGTCTGAATTTTGCATGTGAACTTATATGTGCAAATAAAATTTGTATTTTTCAAATTAAAAATAAACCTCAAAGGCAATGGACTCCAAACTGTTTGTTAATAAAATGGAGAAAGGCCAAAAGGGTGTGTTAAACTCAACGCCATTTGGAATAAATATAAGAGCTGGTTCCAGAGGCCTCCATATTCATCTTTGCTGGCTGCTTCCACTGTTTTATAGATGACCATAGATTCTTGTCTTGAAGAGGAAAAATACAAAATAGACATTTATTCTCTTAAGATTAAATTTGTGCTTTTCTCCTCTACCATATTGTGGACAGAAACTGGAAAGTAGCATCAAACTGTGGTTTAAAAAATGAGAAGGGACTTGAACTAGGGAAGGAGGGATCTATTCCTATTTTGGAAGTCACAGGAAAACACTCCAATCCTGTTAGTACCCGGAAGGCACCATTTACTGTGTGCTGTCTCCTTCATGGCAAGAAGACACAGACTGTATTTGTAGTGCAATAAACAGTGGATTCTACTGTGGGAATCCTTACAGTTGGGACCTACAGCAACCTCATTTAAAATGTTATAAAGCTTTAAAACATCAGGAGTTTAAAGGCAGTCCAGCCTACACACCTCCCAATATACCTTCAGCCTCCCACACGTATGCTCACACCTATCCATATGCTGATAGTAAGTAGCATGTAATATTATAATACCTATCAGAGTTTTACCATTGAGTCATGTTTCACACAAAGACAAAGAGTGGTGAAAAAATAAAATATACAGCTTTTCAACCAGCAGCAAATATGCTTGTGCCTAAACAGTGTATTTACACCACATGGTAAGCACCACCTAAGAATTCACTGAAAGAATATTATTATTCACACCTGGAGTATCTGATGCACATTTCAGAGTTCCTGTTCGCAAGAGACATTTTCAATGTCACCCCATATCTTCCTGGCATTCACCTTCACATACCAAAGATGGCTGCTACAAAAGCCTACCACTCCTTTCTGAGGAAGGTTTTTCCTTCCTCAGAAGGAAACCTTCCAGGAAACATTTTTCCTGGCCATGGGAAACAGCATGCTTGGTCTGTTCAGGGAAAGCCAAAGGGCTGGAGAGTTAGTGTACCCACGAGCATCCCTCGGCCAATGAAGAGTAAGGTTTTCAAGTGTCGATATTTTAGCTTCTGCATGGCTTAGCTGGGACAATTGTGGGTCACGTCTCCAGGAGTCCCCATTTGGAGTATATTGAGTCTGAGATGTGAATTATACCTCCCAGTGGAGTCAGTTGGTTTTAACAGACTACAGTTCAAGGTGGAGTCTGGGCTGGAGATATAAATTCATCAGCAGTAAATGGTATTTCAACCTTGGACTTAGGAGCAAGATAGGAAGAGAAGAGGTCTGAGGACATAGTCCTGGAATATTCAAAACTTCAAAAGAGAAAGGGAGACTAGAAAAGAAGTCTGAAAAGAGTCATCCAATGAAGTAGGAAGAAAGTTGGGAAAGTTCTTTGGATGTACTTGCAGCAGTTTCCACCTGACCAAAAATGTAAACTCAGAGTTGCGTTGTTTGTAGAAGTAGAAAGACGATGATCTCTCCAGGGGTCCAGCTATAAAAACTGATAGCCGGAGGGGCTCGTAAAAGCAAGAAGAATAAGAAGGGATTTTGATCACAGCCCCCAGGGACAATTAGAAGATGGAGAAAAGGAAGGCACAAAGAAGGCATGCCATCTAGTCTACCACCCTTTCCAGAGTGAGGGCATTTAGCTCTGGTGGAAGAGAAAGATTCAGAATCCAGAGGAACCACTTCCAAGGCAGACACTGCGAAACGCTGAGCACAGAGAGTGCTGCTTCAGGCCCAAGAGACCAACCTAGTGAGAGGACCATTCTCTTCACCTGTGCACAGGTGGGTGTTGGGAGTCTGTACCTTTGACACGGACCACAGGCAATCTCACGGAGCGCAAAACAGTGGTATAGTGACATCCCTTAAGCACCCAACATTCCTGAGATAGAGGTGAGTTGAGCAGCTTACTGGCACAGACTCCAACTCTATTGCTCAGTTCCTCTCCAGGATATTTTGTTCCCACTGGACCAAACAGCCAAACCAGCTCCGTCCCATGCTTGTTCCCTCTACTGGAGACATCGAGTTCAGATAGAACTGACCTGTGTTGAAGAAGGATCCAGTCCATTCTGCTTCAATTTTAGGAAATACAGAAACTGGTGGAGGCAGACCCAGAGCTCTCCCATCCAGATCCTTGAAGAGATATTTTCTAGGACTTTCACACTCAGATTCAGAGCAGACCAGTATTCCTAAATCTTTCCTGGGAAGATAGATAGAAAGTAACTCTCTCATTTCCATGATAAGCCACCAAAAGGAAACATATATTGGTAGTGCTGGCGTTATGAAAAATAAATTCAAGAAAATTTTATTATTAATAACGTATTACCTAGATATGAAATAACACTCTATAGAAAATGTTATTTCCCAGTTATATGGTCAAGAAAAAAAGACAATTCTTATTAACCAAATATTCTGGATGTCAAGTTATATAATCTTTACGTAAATCACTAATTTTCTAAGATGCAAGATACAATAAAATGCCCCTAACTAATAATATTTATTAAACATGATGTGATCAATGCTTTATGGAACTTTGGGGCCTTGCAGTATTTTAAGATTATCATTATAAATATCGATTATACTTGTGCTATATAAAAACAATGTAAAAAAAGATGTTCTCATTCAATAAGTATCTATTGAAAACCTACTACTTGTACGTTGGGGAATACAATGGTGATAAAAATAGGCATCAGAATTTAGAGTCAAGCAGGGTATATAAATAAGTTATTGGTTATAAATAAATAAGTTATTATTATTCAATTATAACACTGAATTATAGAGAATTTATTTTATTTCCTCTCATCTAACATTTTTAGGTACCATTAGTAATAATATTAAATATTTATTGCATGCCAACCATGTGTCAGGTATTAATAGTACAAAGAATCAAATGCTAATATCACTTAGCTTTTTTTTTTTTTTTCTGAGGTACGCGGGCCTCTCACTGTTGTGGCCTCTCCCATTGTGGAGCACAGGCTCTGGACGTGCAGGCTCAGCAGCCATGGCTCACGGGCCCAGCCGCTCCGCGGCATGTGGGATCTTCCCGGACCGGGGCACGAACCCGTGTCCCCTGCATTGGCAGGCAGACTCTCAACCACTGTGCCACCAGGGAAGCCCTCACTTAGCTTTATAACTATTTCATCCCATAGGTAAGACTTGAACATAAGGAAGATTAGACAGTAGAAAAAAATGACAGAATAACACAAACTGTATACCTAATAATGTTTAGGTTCCAAAAATGGTTCAGGGATGGGCATCAAAAAGAGATTGGTGTTGGGCCAAACATATAAACTTTCTAATTAGGGTGCTTTTCCTGATTCTTTTATTCCAACTAAAGAAGTTTTCCCAATGTTATAGGAAAGAAAAAATAACCTATTTTCCCTGCTCTGACTTTCCCACTCCCTCTTACAGCAAAAAAAAAAAATTCCTTGTCTAGTTTTCAGATTCTTGAATAAAACTCTCAGATCATATGTTCAAGAACAGTAGTTATACCTGGTCTGAGAGCAAATATCTGTCTAAGCCATATGGTTCATTCTAGGGATTCCTAACAGCAGACATGGTCTCCTTCCCCACCAGTGCCTGCACAAGGACACCCAAGACTCCTTCTGAAAACTAGTGACACCATACTCCATGGAAGCTTCAAGAATCAGGGTCAATTTTTTCCATTGATTTAGAAAACATCCCAAAGATAAAACAATTAAACAATATCAATAAAACTTGCAATCCATCACTTCTGCCGCTTTTGTCTGCCAGAGGACATCATGTGGTGGATTCCAGATTCAAGGAAGAGAGAAACAGTCTCTTTCTCTTCAGTGAGAGAGACTGCAAAAATCGTATCTCAAAGGGCACAAATATAGGAGGGTAAAGAATTGGGACCAATCAATCTACCGTATTTTTCTAGAAGGACTTATTTCTATTCCCATTGATAATTTTATCCTTGCTTAAAAAACATGTTCAGGTACTTAGAGAATTACCAAACCCTTCATAAATATGGCTTTACTATAAATACCAAAACCGGTACCTGGTTTGCAAAGGAGGAAAGTAGAACTTGTTTTTATCTTTGATCTTTAGCATCCTGGTCCTCTCTGCCGTTATCAGAGGCACGATTCCAGTGTCCTCTGCATTGGACAGAATGCAGACATCTAGATCATCACTATAGCAACTCTTCACAAAACTAGAAAAGGTCACATCTGAAAAAAAATGTTTAAGGTATTACAACATTATATCATGTAAAATACCAACCACAAATACAGACTACACAACTAAATATTCTTATACTAACGTATGTCCAGGAGTAAGTTGAAGCTACTGTCCAGGGTAGTTCCAGGAGTTTACATAAATCTTGACTTAAAATATCTTTCATTCTTGACGACATGGACATTGTATACAAAGTAGAAGAGCATTCCAACACAGTGACATCTTAAGAGCAATACTTTCCATCAAAGGTTTGATCAAAATCCAGTGAGGAGTGAGTACAATAGTACAAAAGAGAGCTGACAGAAGATTCTCTGCGTAGGTTGTAGTATAATTGGATTAAATCCTGGCTGCCCCACCGACTACTTGACAACTTCACTGAGGCACAACTTCCGCCTATCAATTTCCTCCTCTGTATGACAGGAAAAGTAACATGTACCTAAGAGATTAGGCATATAATCAAATTAAATATTTCCCTGTGAAAGCTCTTCAACAAGTATAGAGCGGTGACTTTTTAAAGAAATCACTCGCTGTCATTATAAACTACCATTGTGGTTATCAATGCCCAGTAGATGGTCAATTGGACAGCAAGCACCAGACTACACTGTACACTTTTGTTGATATAATTTCAAAATGCTGTTAAAGCTTCTATGCACAGATGTATGACACTACATTGCTTGGAAACCCAAACATCCTACCTTGAAGTTTCATGATGCCTGAAATTAAATGGCCATTCCTCACTTTGTGCCATGGCTCCTGAGGCCACCGATTTGGTTCTGAGGTGAATACAGGCCACAGAATACCAACTCGACCCCCTCTGGGATTGGAAGGAGCTCGATCAGGTGATGTCACGTTGGCAGAACGAGGCTTAACTCTATCCTGAATGCAGTCAAAAGATGAGCTAGTAGCCACAATGACTGAATTCCTAACCACAATCTGTAGATTTTCACTATAACACTGTGGAGCAGAAGACACATAAACTACTGCCAAAAGGCCAATAGTATTGTCTACCAGAGTGAGGTTCTCTATTTCCATGCCATTCTCCACATGGAGCATGGCACCGTAGTCAAAGTTCTTGAAAGCCAAGAAGCCAGAGATATTGGTACAGTTGTCAAGTCCAGTCTCCTTATAGAGATGAAGGCCGTGAAGACTTGAGTGGGCCACATTGTCAGACCAAAGAGCTTCAGGAGAGGAGCACCTGTAGCCTCGGATGTGAAAGCCAAGTCTCTCGGATCCTGCCACAACGTTTCCATGGAGATGGATGTCCTTTGCCTGATTCACTTTGATTCCTGCCACCCAAACGGGAGACCAGGCTGACTGTGTCATCAGAACCACAAGGTTATTAGAGAGAGAATAGTCCTGACCCTCCAAATCAATGCCATGGCCAGTTGTGCTAAACACTACATTGTCATTTAAAACGATCCCCTGACTGGCAGCTGCACGAATGCCCCCACCACAGCTTTGGTGCAGAGTACAAGATATTATCCAGGATCCTGCCGACATATCAGTAAGCTCGATGGAGGAATACAGTGGCGAACCAAAGTTCTGAATTTCCACATTGAAAAGTTGAAGGATACCTGCAAGCAAAATGCATGTCATCAGGTACTTGCTTCTTCTCTACAAAAGGCAGAAGGATGGTCCATCCAATGGCATCGGGATATGCAGATTTTTCATTAAAATATATTTATTTTCAGCACCAGCACTATATTTTACATCATTGAGTCTCACTAACAAAATCTGAATCATTAAAAATATCACAATACTGCATGAAAATTTTCCTGTGCATTCTGAAGAGTCTGGTGATAGGATGGAGAGAGATGAAAGAAAGACAGGAGAAGGAGATAGGCTTTGGGGATGGGCACAGCTAGCTTAAAGATTCTGGGCATCTGTCTGCAGGGCTGGGTCAAGGACCTGGCTAAGAATGAAGGGAATGTGGCTTCCTGGCCCCTCACCTCAAAGTCATGTCTCCTTTCAGGGACCCCATGTGAAAAGGCCACGGCCATCCCCACAAAGATATTGCATGAATGAAATGTCAACTATATACAATATTTTAAGCATTTTTAAAGAAGAGTATAAGTGCAAAACTTCTGCTCAGTGGATGTCCAGAAACACAACATTCTTCTTGATGAAGACATGATACAGGTGATAACATATTTTTAAGTGACTTTAAGACCCTTAAATTTTTTTCTGTATTTTATTCTAGCCACACTGTAATCCCTGTTTCCTGTTTTTTAAAATTTTTATTTATTTATTTTTGGCTGTGTTGGGTCTTCGTTTCTGTGTGAGGGTTTTCTCCAGTTGTGGCGAGCGGGGACCACTCTTCATCGCGGTGTGCAGGCCTCTCACTGTCGTGGCCTCTCCCGTTGCGGAGCACAGGCTCCAGAGCACGGGCTCAGTAGTTGTGGCTCATGGGCCTAGCCACTCTGCAGCATGTGGGATCCTCCCGGACCGGGGCACGAACCCGCATCCCCTGCATTTGCAGGCGGACTCCCAACCACTGCGCCACCAGGGAAGCCCCCTGTTTCCTTTTGACAATAAGAAGATTTTCTACATTTTTTATGTCAAGGGAGAATAGTGAATTATTTAGTCTTATTGGGAATTTTATTTGTACTTTAAAAATAGATATTGTTAAAACAGTATAAAATACAGTCACTAGATTGATTTAAAAATATAATGAGCACAAATTTGTTAGTGTATATACTCTTGGTAAAATAGATAATAACATGAATATAGGGGGAAAATGAGTTGAATTAATAAATATAACACCTAACTCTAATATAGCACTCATTATACACCAGGCACTGTTCTATATGTGTGTGTGTATGTGTGTCATATATAAATATATATATGCTCTCAATTTTTGTAAAAAATCCTATATTTGATAGGTGCTGTTATCCCCATTTTACAGACAAGAAAACTGAGGCAGAGAAGGGCTAAGTGGCATGCGACGATTTGGACCCAGGCATATGGATGCAGAAGCTGTACTGTTAACCCCCACTCAGGCTCAGTGGGGAGCATGTGGGATGTGATGGAATAAACAGAACAGCTTTGCACTGAGATTCCAGTGATTGGGCCACAGTCCTGTGCCAACAGATATCACGTGTCCTTAGCTAGGTAGGCCACAGCTTTGTCCCTTACTTCTTTTCTTTCTTCTTCTTTTTTAAAGGTCCTGCCCAAGGTAAACTATAAAGTTATTCTCCTCATTAAAAATGGAGAGAGTTGTGTCGTTTTAGTATTCAAAGCACAAAGATAGTTCAGCCTTAATCCTCCATCTTCCCCACTCCCTTTCCACAGATGAGAAACCTGAACCCTTGCAAATCAGCTGCCAAGAAGAACCAAGCTATCATGAGAAGGACAGATGAAGTGTGTGTGTCTTTCTTGACGGTCAAACAGGATTCCAATGTATCTAGATTTCTCAAATGACACTGATTAAGGAGACACTGGTAGGCGGTGTGGAAACACTCACAGAATGATAAAACATCTGAAAATTATCTGTCTGGTGCTAACACTTTTCGATGTAATTTAAAGCATTCCCCGCCAGCAGCACCTAGCTGAAAGGGCCATGGGACCTGCCTCTGAGAACTTTGGCACAAAGGACACCATGCTAGTGTGTGTCCACACATAAAAGCTTATTTTGTAGAATGGAAAGTGGTTCTAGAATCTTGGTCAAGGCGATGCATCATTATCACTTTACTTAGTGTTCTTTTTTTCTGTCATACTTGCATGGTTATAATTCATAGTTTTAAATTGTACAAGATCTTTTTACTTGTGTGCATATTAACCAATGATTGAAAACTAGTCAATAGTAAATACTTAAGATGTCTTGAGCATTCAGATGGAGAATTAAGCAATGATTTTGTTCACGAGTGTTTTCTTATTTTTCCTTTTGTTTATCACAATTCTGAGCACAACTTGCTGGATATTTCTGGTCAGAAGGAAGAGAATGACAGAGGTCTCTGATTTAAAAGCAGGAATTGTTAAGTCCTGGCCTGCGTTTCTGCCCTGTAACCATTCAACACCATAGCTGGCACCCTTGACCTACACCTGAAGATGCTACCTCATCTAGGCTCTAGAATATGTTACAGAAAAACGCAAGGGTTCTTAATACAGTGTCGAGACCTGGATTGGATTCTGGAACAGAAAGAGGACATTAGTGGAAAAACATGTGGAATCTGTATAATGTCTTGAGTTCAGTTAACACTAATGCACCAATGTTAATTTACTGGTTTTGACAAATGTATCAGAGTTCTATCAGACTTTCACAGTAAAGGAAACCAGATGAAAGGTACACAGGAACTCTCCACACTACCTTTGCAACTTTTTTATAAATCTAAAGTGATTATAAAATTAAAAGGTTATCAAGGGCTTCAGAATCAGGCTTGAATTTGAATGTTACATCTGCCACTTGAGAGCTGGATGACTTTTCTAACTCTTCATTTATTTAATTCACTCACGTTTATTAACCACCTAATACTCAGCAGTTACCATATTAGGAAACCAGGGCTGAAAGCCCCAAACTTACCCTCAAGAAGTTCAGAAGTTCATAATGGAGTTTTATAAATTAGCAGGCTATTTTATTATAGACCCAGTTTCCTCATCTATAAAAATGAGGATAGGGCTTCCCTGGTGGCGCAGTGGTTGAGAGTCCGCCTGCCGATGCAGGGGACGTGGGCTCATGCCCCGGTCTGGAAAGATCTCACATGCCGCGGAACAGCTGGGCCCGTGAGCCATGGCCGCTGAGCCTGCGCGTCCAGAGACTGTGCTCTGCAACGGGACAGGCCACAACAGTGAGAGGCCCGCGTACCATGAGGATAAAATGTCTTTCTCACATAGATATTAGGATTAAATGAAACAAAGTAGGCATGATAACCATCGTGGTTCCTAGTCCATAAGAAGCGTCGAATATGGATTCTCTTTCCCTTCCCCCGGGATGT
>NW_006778796.1:3929582-3931761 GCF_000442215.2 Lipotes vexillifer
CTGACCAGCAACCCAGAGGCTCAGGACTGAGCCAGCATTGCTGGTGGTTGGGCTCTGGCTTTGGTGCTCAGCTAAGAATCGGCCTTCTGTCCTGCTCTGGTGATCAGGTTCCAGTCTGGACTGCGGTTACCGTGGAAAGGGGCCCTGTCTTGCACTCCCTCCCTAATTCTCTGTCTTCATAAACTGCAGGGTAGTTTTGGTTTTACACAACCACAACTGGGATTCAGCCTTTGTCTAGCCTTCCAGAGCAGGGTTCCTCCACCTCAACACGACTGACATTTTGGACCAGATCATCCTTTCTTGTGGGAGGCTGTCCTGTGCCTTATAGAATGTTGAGCAACTACCCTCTATATGCCAGAAGCTCCACCAAAGCTGTAACAAGCAAAAATGGCTCCAGATATTGTCAAATGTCCTTTGGCCAGGAGGGAAGAGCAAAATCACTTCTGTTGAGAACTGACAGAGCTGGAGCTTATGGAGAGAGAGCTTGTTCTATGAACCAGAAATCGCGAACTTCAGACGCACAGGCTCAGCGGCCATGGCCCATGGGCCCAGCCGCTCTGCGGCATGTGGGATCTTCCCGAACCAGGGCACAAACCCGCGTCCCCTGCATCGGCAGGCGGACCCTCAACCACTGCGCCACCAGGGAAGCCCTCGAACTTTTGTTTTAAGGTCCAAACATTGCTCTTTACTATACTGGTAAAGCAGATATACCCACAAACAGTGTTCCATGCTCAATATATTTGGGAAACCGTTAGATCCTTTGCTCTAGGCTTTCTCAGAGCCTTTATTATATTCATGTATGCAGTGACTTTCTAAGATGGAACTTTATTTGACTAGGAAACAACTTGGGAATCAATTTTAAGGAACCTAAGTTTAAGAAAAAGGTACTAATCAAATAACTTTGCAGCATTCCAGAAGAGCTAAAGCTTGAAAGAAATGAGAGAAATTTAACTGATCCCTAAAGCAGTCTAGAATATGGAAATCATTCTTATTTAAATTTATACTATTAATTTATAGCATGAGATGAGGCCTGCCATCAAATAGAGCGCTACTGGGAAAGAGGAATAGAAATTCAGGAAAGAGATAAAATTCAATTGGTCATTAAATCATCTATAATTTCAAAGCAGAGGAAATTTCACATCTGCTGAAGATTTTTTTTTTTTTGAGGTAAAAATGTGCCTGTGTGCTGATAGCTAGTATATTATTTTAACATCACACTGAAAATTAAGCACAGATTAGTACTGAAAATTCATAGCTTCTCAGAGCACAGAGAAGCATCTATTTCAAATATTTTGTTTTATGAATGAAAATTCCCACCGTTGGAATTTCTGAGTGTCCCAGATGCATAGCCTCCAATTGGTAGTGCTTAGTAACTTAAAACTTCAGTTACCTGAAAATTCTTCCACGCTGGACTTCCTGAAGGACCCCACAAGTAGTCTCCCCCCGCATGATGTATCACCCTGGATTTGTATGTTTCGGGTCAGAAGTCCAACCTCTGAAGCCAAACGAATGTGTCGGCCATCCTCCATGACGTGGACACTTCCTGGGGCAACGGGAGTTGGGAAAGGAAAAAATTTTTAAAACCTATTTCGGAGATCGCCAGCTGGGGACCCAGCGAACCTGACAAATGAAAGTACTCCTTTCCCCGCGGAAGTCCTCCCAACATTAAGGTCTGCTTTTCCTCGGGCGTCCTCCACAAACGTCAGCTGAGAAATGAAAAGCCCGTTCACTGGTCTCTCATTGGGATCAGAGTGAGCGTGTATGAGCAAGAATTCATTTCTCCTCGATCACTATGGGTACCGGGACAGGGATGTCAGGGAAGACCGGTCCTATTAGTGGGGTCCCCGGCCTCCTTCCTTCAATTCCTCAGTGTGAGATTCCCACCTTTGGTTGTGTATTGTTCCTGAACCTCTGTAAGAGTGAGGAATCGCAGATCCACTGAGGCAGTGATAGGACTGAAGCAGCAGCGGCAGCGCCCTCTCCTGGCGGGTCTGGAACTCGTCACTCCCAGAAAGAGCCTCCCCAGTCTTGCTGGTTTGTTCCACTGCCCACCCCACTTTGCATTGTACGTTGCGTATTATAGGCAAGGATTGCTAACGATGTCTCTTTTCCCCGCCACTCTTTAGAAACAAAATCATCCTTAAAACCATGATTTAGAAATAGCTTTAGATACAGTCCT
>NW_006778796.1:3931802-3940022 GCF_000442215.2 Lipotes vexillifer
TGCTGAAAGCATGTATTTCCCTCTCACATATCAGAGACAAGAAAGATATCCCCTAATCCCTTTATGTCCACGTATTTTACTTATTAGCTATATTTCCTGGGTTAAATTTATTTATTAGGCTGAAGCGGGAAATATGGTTATTTATTATTTATATGCAATCTATTTTAAGTGGGTATACTGTATTAAAATAGTCAGTACTTTTTTTTCAAGAAAAAGGTATTTGGCTTTTATTTATTTATTTATATTTTGGGGCAGTAGTAGTAGTCAATTGATACAATGAACTTCATGTCAGGAAGGACACATTCCTAAGTATGGAAAAAGGAGTCATTATTTACAATAACTACCACATTCTAAGTGGCTGTGTGATTCAATATGCCAGGAAATGAACTGGAAACTCATCTCCCATGAGATTTATTCTGGCTTAGCCATGAAAATGCCCGGTGACCTTGAACAAGGTTCTTAACCCTTCTGCTTGCTTCTAGGCTTGCCATTATAAATAAAAAGTTTAAAAATTCCCTCACATCAAATATTTTTTTTTAATTAGGCAATAAAATTAATGAAGGGATGGAGATAAAGCCTTCTAAGGATGAGCCTAGGGCAGCAGTAAAATATTATCCATCCCCTCTGAACGCTGATCAGATCCAAGGTCCCAAGGCAGGTTGCTGAACACATTTTTCCTGGCCCATTCACTTCCCTTAACTAACAAACCAAAGCCTTACCGATGTGCCGGTGTCTGAGCCGTTCATGGATGCTAACATGGTGGCCCCTGATTTCTTTCACAGTGAGGACCTCTGCTTCGTGAGGTTCATATGAAGAGGAGCTAAGGACAATCTTGTCTTGGGGTCGCCAATCCACTGTGTTCTCTACTATAATTCTGTAACAGCATAAAGATGGAATCAGGTACACTGGCAGTACAACACAGATGACCTACTAAACTCCAGGGAGAAGAGGAAATCCACTGCAAACAACAATTCCCACCAGGGAGAGTAAGGTAGAAATATCAAGTCAAGAGAGAGAAAAAAGGTCTTTGCAAAAAAATTAATGCCAGTGGAGTTCATCTTCTGGCCGATATGTATACAATACAGGGTTAACAAAGATATTCTGTGGCCATGAAGTACCAGACAAAGGAACAAGAAAGAGTAAAAGTTCCAGAGTTTAGTATATGCCGTCTACATATGGTTTCCTAAAATGGAAATCGTCTTCCTCAATTGGGAAACAGTTTGAGTAATAAAGGTATTTCAGAAGGGATCTTTTCTCAAATTTTCTGAAGACCTCTAATACCATTTCCAGACAATTAATCATCACACATTAAGGCTCATACCTTCGTGGTCAAGCAGAAACAGTGTGAATCCTAGAGGTTCCACTTAGTAGCTGTGTGACCTTAAGAGGTCACATAACTCTTTTGAGTTTCATATCTTCATTGGAAAACTGACGATATTTCGAGCTTCCCTTCGCCATCTCTCTGTTATTGCAGGGACAAAGGTATGCATTCCCTGAGGGTGCTAAGTTCCAAGCATTGTGCTTGCATCACAATATGTAATAAGGGTTTTGTTCACTTTTGTTTTTTTAGCTCACATTTAATAAAGTTTTTGTTCAATTGTTCCCTGCTGCCTAGCTTTTCCAGTGAATATATCTGCTTTATTCTCCATTTACAGTCATTACCAACTTCAATAGCGTAAGTTTATATTAATGGCCTGCCTCTTTTGCTAATGCCCACACTTTAGCAAGTGTTGACAATAGAGTCTCCTCTACCAGTAAAGGTTCATCCAGGCAGCAGGTCCACGTGCAGGTCATTCAACGGAGCAATATATATTGTCCGCTCTAAGCAACAGTATTCACCAGACACTATTGTAGGTGCTAGAGACATAATGGTAAATAAAACATATGGCCTTTGTGCTAAAAAATGACAACTTAGATTTTGACTAGCAGACACCCTTAAAGAGTCTATTGTGTGAGTGGGGAATTCACAGATGTTTCGTACATAATATTAACACCAAAAAAGAAAGAAAGAAATTAAAGGGGGTCATTCTTGGGCCAATGATATGAATCTGTTATGAACCAAAGATTATAATTAATTTAAATCTGTGTGCCTGAGGTTAGACAGAGAATAAGAGAGAGTAAAAAAGAGAGAAAAAAAGACAATTGTGGATGGTTGCAATTTTAATTAAAGAATTTAGAGTCTTTGTAAGACAGGATTTGCTGATTTGCTATGACATCCTAGAAAACCCACAGTTACAAAATAATAAAGCAACCCCTAACTTTTAAAGGTGAGGAAGCTAAGATTCAGAGAGAAAAAATAACAAAACTCAAGATTAGATAACTAAATGGAGTTAGAGGTTGAATTAGGACAAAGGAAGGCTCCTGATCAATTCTACATTCTTTCCATTAAATGACATCACTCCACCTATTTGATTCTTAGCTCTTCACCTGCAATAAAAAGCAAAACTCCCACATTTCATAATGACTGTATTATGACAATCCATGAATTTATGAGGTCTATGACCCATACAGTGGATTATTATACAGCCATTAAAAAGCACATTGTAGCAGAGCACTGAATTACAATGAATTCTGCTCATTATGTATTGGTTGAAAAAAGATGGATATAAAATAACATGCCCCCTTTATTTTTAATAAAAATAATGCGTGCACAAAACCAGAAAATAGGAAAGATGCACACTAAAAATGTCAGCTCACCAGTGGAAGGTGGGTTTATTAGTCATCTTCACTTAAATCTAAATTTCCTAACTTACCAGGTAGTATATTGAAGTAAGAAAAAAATACTTCTTAAAAATAAAACCAGGGCTTCCCTGGTGGCGCAATGGTTAAAGAATCCACCTGCCAATGCAGGGGACATGGGTTCGAACCCTGGTCTGGGAAGATCCCACATGCCATGGAGTAACTAAGCCCGTGTGTCACAACTACTGAGGCTGCACTCTAGAGCCTGCGAGCCACAACTACTGAGCCCATATGCCACAACTACTGAAGCCCATGCACCTAGAGCCTGTGCTCTGCAACAAGATAAGCCACCACAATGAGAAGCCCATGCATCACAACAAAGAGTAGCCCCTGCTCACCACAACTAGAGAAAGGCCGCATGCAACAACCGACCCAATGCAGCCAAAAATAAATAAATAAAATAAATAAATTTATTTTAAAAAACATGTTTAAAAAAAAAAGAAAGAAAGAAAATCAGGTCACGAGTATAAAGTTACACCAAACCAAGTTAGCAGTACAACTGAAATCAATTCTTTCCTTCATGGCCAATGTTACTGGGATAATCTTTTTATTTTTGTCTATATTATTGAATAGAACTTTTCAGACAATAGGTTACCACAATGTTCAGGAAAGTTCCTTGTGAAAGTGAGATTAAAACTCATTCCCTATGGAGCACAGGAGATTTTTAGGTCTGTAAAAGTCTAATGTGTAATACTATAAGGATGGATACATGTCATTATATATTTGTCAAAACCTACAGAACAACACAAAGCATGAACCATAATGTAAACTAAGAAATAAATGAAGCCTCATCCCCCGACTTCCTTATATAAGTCCTCTGCTCCAGCCTGATGAATCTACTCACTCTGCCAAGAAACAGATAATGTTTCTCACCTGTCACTTAAAATGTCATCACCCTTATTCTGCTCTTCAGTCCTAAAACCTTACTGGAGTTCCTTTGCCTTCAAGAAGGGGGCAAAGGGGGTCTCATCTCATGGGGGTCTCTTCTCCACTGAACACCCAGCTGCCTTTCTGTTCATCATTTTGACACAATAGATACTGCTGCCGTGTAAATGATTTTGTACTCTTGTCTTCTGTGGCTATTCAACTTTGATATTTTAGTTAATATTTAATGAAAATGTGACTATCCAGGTATGTAAACTCCAGAGCACCTCGCAATTTTCTAGGCAAAGAGAAAAAGGAACTATTGAAATTATTATCCCAAACTTTATATTAAAAACACAAATGAACTTAAGTCAACCTTTTTCATGAAGACTTCCAAAACTTTACAGATTCATAAATATTTCTCTCTCCTCTATACTCCTGAAGCCTTGGGATACTATATCTCATAAGAACATACACAGATGGCAAGGGAGCATGACCCCTTCTATGTCCACACAGCAACAGTGGTAACTTCAGAGAAAATTTTGATCCTCATATCAATAGACTAAAATGTTCTGCTAGTCAAGTATTAGTATTCAGTATTCCTTAAATTCCAATATCCACTCTTCCCATTTGCAGTCTTTGACTCTTATGGTTGCCCTTCAACCATTTCAAGAAATCCTAGCTTGGGCTTCCCTGGTGGTGCAGTGGTTGAGAGTCCGCCTGCCGATGCAGGGGACATGGGTTCGTGCCCCGGTCTGGGAAGATCTCACATGCCGCGGAGTGGCTGGGCCCGTGAGCCATGGCCGCTGAGCCTGTGCTCCGCAACGGGAGAGGCCACAACAGTGAGAGGGCTGTGTACCACACACACACAAAAAAAAATCCTAGCTTAAGGATTTGAATCCCAGCTTAAGGATTTGAATCCCAGCTCTGTTTCATGTATCTGATTAATACTAATAAGAATCCTATAGCTACAGGGAAGAGGAGAGACCTGCTCGTTGTTCTGAGCAAAACACACCAAAATTAATAAATAAACAAAAAAATTAAGAGCTGTTTGCAACATAATTGGACCTAAATAGAAACCATATGAGAAGAGGAAACAATAATCACTGAAGAAGTCTCCTGGGGGCTTCCCTGGTGGCGCAGTGGTTGAGAGTCTGCCTGCCGATGCGGGGGACACGGGTTTGTGCCCCGGTCTGGGAGGATCCCACATGCCGTGGAGCGGCTGGGCCCGTGAGCCATGGCCGCTGAGCCTGCGCGTCCGGAGCCTGTGCTCCGCAACGGGGGAGGCCACAGCAGTGAGAGGCCCGTGTACCGCAAAAAAAAAAATAGAAGTCTCCTGAAAGATAACTTTTGAAAAGTATAAACATAATACTTTTGGTCAAAAGAACATAATTACAAAGAATGAAAAAAAACATACTTCCAAATTTGATTTAAAAGTTTTTACCACTGTGTATAAAACATTCATATAGAAACACCTATAACTTAAATGAATTTAACTAAACTTTGGGGAGGTCTTAATGATAATAGCTGCACTCGACCACAGTCTCAGAGTGCCCAGATGCCAAAATGTTTTCCCCCGAGGAATAAGAGTGGCCGTAGACTTCTGAACTCTAGTAATACTGAGGCTTTTTTTTTTAAACTCCAGTTTAAACTTTCTTTTGTCAACTGCTGTTGAAATCTCCTGACACTCTCAGACCACACTGGACTATGTGAGGTGTTTAAGAAATCGAATCCTGTAATGATGCTGATGGTGACAACAAGAATAGCTGTCGTAGGTGTCAACTGTTTGTCTACCTGACCTCCTTTCTCCTTTGTTCCGGGAAATCCACCACATCTCTTCTGAGAACCGCTCTCCTCACCCACCACACTACGTGGTCCTAGTGAGATCTGCGAATTGCAGTCTCACAAGCCTTTTACCAAAGGGTGAGCAAGGGATCCAACCTGTCTTCATTGATCAAAATCCTTCCCCTTTTCCAGCTTAATGAGGTATAATCGAAAACTAAAATTGTAAGATATTTAAAGCGTAGAATATGATGATTTGATATACGTACCCATTGTGAAAGGATTTCCCCCATTGAATGAATTAATACATCTGTCACCTCACATATTCACCCCTTTCTTTTGTTGGGGTGAGAACACTTAAGTTCTACTCTCTTAGCAAATTACACAGTACAGTGTTATCCACTGTAGTCACCTGGACTTTTGAATTGAAACTAAGGGGAAAGAGACATGCCCTCTCTGGTGGTAAAGCTGGGAAGAGCCGACAGCTCTCGGTTCATGTGCACCCTGCAGAACATGGAAACCTCTTCAGCAGAACTAAATGAGGTTGAAATATAGAAACAGGAGAGGTGGAGGGAGGGCCTGATGCAATCTCCCAAGTGGATGAAGAAGGGTGGCTTTTACTTTTACTTTTGACTGAAAGAATCAGGATTCTTACAATACAATACAATAACTACCATAACTACCAGGTCGTGAGGCTGACTTGGAGCCAGAAACCGGGCTAAGTTCTTTATCCACATTAATTTACTTAATCCTTATAACTACTCTATTAACCAGGTATTATCATTTTCATATTATAGAAAAAGAAACTGAGACTCAGAGAGAATACCCAAAATTACACATTTAGTTAATTGCATAATTAGAAGTATTTTAACCTGCCTGCCCTAAAAGTCCACGCTCATTTTCATTGTAGAAATCTATTGCCCTCCTCCCTTCCTAACTCACATGTCTTTTCCTAGCATGGAGACAATAGGCAATCTGAGATTAGCACCCACTAGTTCACTGGACCAGAAGGAATCATCTTCTTTTGGAGACTACAAAAGTGATCCTGAATTCCTGCTAATAAATGAATAAGGCCACCAGCTCTATGTTCTAACATTTGAACTAAATTTTTATAGTATAATAATGAGGTTTGACTAATGAGCCAAAAAATGAGAGTAGTTTTTGAAATTAAATTCAAGGTTCTAACTTATTAGACAAGATGCCATTGAGTCAACAGGCTCAACAAGTTCTAATTTCCAGAAAAGATACATCAATCCAGCGTAGGAGGCATTTATTGGAACTCTTCTTTATGTTCTGTTGTGTACTAGATGCTAAGTAATACACCAAATCAATTTTAAAAACCAATATTTTCCTCTCCTATAGAAGCTGCTTGGAAGAACAGGAAATACATACCTGAAGCAGTTCAGTATCCATCACTAAGAAGCGTATTTTAATTAAAATTATAAATCAGAAGATCACATGGAATAGTGATTCAGACAGTGGGAAAATCATTGTGTGCTGGAGGGGAGATTGAATGTCTTGTACGAGATGTGATGGAATCTTTAAGGATCAGTAGGAAGTGTAAAGGTAAAGAGGAGATGCAAGGGTACTTTTGACCCCCTAATTGCATATATCAAATATTTAGGAAGCCAGTTCAGAAGCTGTTATAGAGAACCACGTGGAAGTGCCAAAGTGAGAATGTGGCAGAAAGGAGACAAACAAGAAATATTCCAAACAAATGTATCCACAGAGAAGACACTGTGGAAAATAGTATGGAGGTTCCTTAAAAACTAAAAATAGAGTTAGCATATGATCCAGCAATCCCACTCCCAGGCATATATCCAGAAAAGACAAAAGTTCTAATTTGAAAAGATACATGCACCCCAATGTTCATAGCAGCACTGTTCACAATAGCCAAGACATGGAAACAACCCAAGTGCTCACTGACACATGAATGGATAAAGGAGGTGTGGTATATATACACAATGGACTATTACTCAGCCATAAAAAAATAATGAAATAATGCCATTTGCAGCAACATGGATGGGCCTAGAGATTATCATACTAAGTGAAGTTAGAGAAAGACAAATATTGTATGATATCACTTATATGTGAAATCTAAATAATAATACAAATGAACTTATTTACAAAAGAGAAACAGACGTATAAAACAAACTTATGGTTACCAAAGGGGAAGGGGGGGTGGGATAAATTGGCAACATGGGATTAACAGATGCATACTACCATATATAAAATAAACAACAAGCGTTTACTGTAGAGCACAGGGAACTACATTCAATATCTTGTAATAAACTATAATGAAAAAACAGGAAAAAAACCCAAGTATATCTGTAGAATACCATCATTGATTGGATATGGTAGATAATAAAATAGATATCATCAATGATAACCTTAGAATTAAAAGCCTAGGTCCTGGGAAAAGTTGAGATGAGAAATGATTTGTTCTTCAGGTCAGAGTTATTTTCTTATAAATAACAGAATAAGTTAATAAACCACTTAAGAAACAGAAAAATATCAGGACAAAGAGACCAGCCAAGGCTTTACACACTTTCTTTAAAAAGTAAATGAGAGGGCTTCCCTGGTGGCGCAGTGGTTGAGAGTCCTCCTGCCAATGCAGGGGACACGGGTTCGTGCCCCGGTCCGGGAGGATCCCACATGCCGCGGAGTGGCTGGGTGCGTGAGCCATGGCCGCTGAGCCTGTGCGTCCGGAGCCTCTGCTCCGCAATGGGAGAGGCCACAACAGTCAGAGGCCCGCGTACCGCAAAACAAAAAAGTAAAAGAGATAAGAAAAAAATGAGAGCCTTTGAGAAAGGTTCCCTGTAAGCCCACTCTTTC
>NW_006778796.1:3940032-3945642 GCF_000442215.2 Lipotes vexillifer
TCTTCTCACTAAATTATACCACTCTTCACCCAGTTGTTCAAGTCAGTGATCTTTGACCTGTTCCCTTTTGCCCAGCCCACCAGCAAATCATGTTGGCTCTTCTTCAACATCTATTTAACCACTTCTTTCCTCTTCCATCATCCTACCCCAATCTAAGCCATGAGCATGTGTCACCTGAAATACTGCAATGTTATCGCAGTGTTTTTTAAATTTAATTTAATTAATTTATTTTTTATATAGCAGGTTCTTATTAGTTATCTGTTTTATAGATATTAGTGTATATATGTCAATCCCAATCTCCCAATTCATCCCACCACCACCCGCCCCTATTGCTTTCCACCCTTGGTGTCCATACATTTGTTCTCTACATCTGTGTCTCTGTTTCTGCCTTGCAAACTGGTTCCATCTGTACCATTTTTCTAGATTCCACATATATGCATTAATCTACTATATTTGTTTTTCTCCTTCTGACTTACTTCACTCTCTATGACAGTCTCTAAGTCCATCCACATCTCTACAAATGACCAATTTCATTCCTTTTAATGGCTGAGTAATATTCCACTGTATATATGTACTACATCTTCTTTATCCATTTGTCTGTCGATAGGCATTTAGGTTGCTTCCATGACCTGGCTTTTGTAAATAGTGCTGCAGTGAACATTGGCAAAGCTTCAGTAATCAAGACGATATGGTACTGGCACACAAAAAAATATATAGATCAATGGAACAGGACAGAAAGCCCAGAGCTAAACCCATGCACCTATGGTCAACTAATCTATGACAAAGGAGGCAAGGATATACAATGGAGAAAAGACAGTCTCTTCAATAAGTGGTACTGGGAAAACTGGACAGCTACATGTAAAAGAATGAAATTAGAACACTCCCTAACACCATACACAAAAATAAACTCAAAATGGATTAAAGACATAAATGTAAGACCAGACACTATAAAACTCTTAAAGGAAAACATAGGAAGAACACTCTGACATAAATCACAGCAAGATCTTTTTTGACCCACCTCCTAGAGCAATGGAAATAAAAACAAAAATAAACAAATGGGACCTAATGAAACTTAAAAGCTTTTGTACAGCAAAGGAAACTATAAACAAGATGAAAAAGACAACCCTCAGATTGGGAGAAAATATTTGCAAATGAATCAACGGACAAAGGATTAATCTCCAAAATATATAAACAGCTCATGCAGCTCAATATTAAAAAAACAAACAATCCAATCCAAAAATGGGCAGAAGACCTAAATTGACATTTCTCCAAAGAAGACATACAGATGGCCAAGAAGCACATGAAAAGCTGCTTAATATCACTAATTATTAGAGAAATTCAAATCAAAACTACAATGAGGTATCAGCTCACACAGGTTAGAATGGGCATCATCAGAAAATCTACAAACAACTGCTGGAGAGGGTGTGGAGAAAAGGGAACCCTCTTGCACTGTTGGTGGGAATGTAAATTGATACAGCCACTATGGAGAACAGTATGGAGGTTCCTCAAAAAACTAAAAATAGAACTACCATATGACCCAGCAATCCCACTACTGGGCATATACCCAGAGAAAACCACAATTCAAAAAGACACATATTGCAATGTTTTAACAGTTAATCTCTCTGCTTCCACCTTTGTCCTCCCAACAGTCAACTGTCCACACAGCATAAATCAGATTCAAACATAAACTGGACCATGTCCTGTTTAAAATCTTCCCAGACCAGGATAAAATCTGAAAACTTTATCATAGGAGTCATAAAGTAACCACTTAACTTCAAAGAGCACATGGTCTCCCTAAAAAGACTCACAGTAAAATATACTTAATGTACACATACATACTTGTAATGGATAAAAAACGAATTGCTTTTAATCTAGGTATAACCTCCTTTGACTTATCTGTAATCCAAAAATCCAACATTTTTATTCATCAGTCTCCCCAAAAGTCAACTGAAGCAAGCAACAGCAAAGTGTAATTTAATTTAGAGAGAAATTGATATAATAATATATAACAAAAGAAACTAATTTTTTTTCCAAATATCTGGCTAAGCTTACTTTGGTTGATAGTGTAAGAAATAAACCTAAGTTTATAAAGTTAAAGTTTATAAAGTTTAAGTTTATAGAATGAAAATTTTCCTCTGAAGATTTCACTGTAACATCCTTCATAAAATAAATACATTATATACAAATAAATTCAGATCTACAATTCTGGTAGAAAGAATTCTTGGTGAAAGTTCATAAAGGGGGTCCAAGTAAAATCTGTCCCCATAACAGTATATTAGAAAGACTTACTAAACTGGTTTTTGATGGAAGAAAGATTGTAGATCAATGTTGAAAGAAACAGTTTGAATAAGGTCTGTAGTTCGGTTAATACTGTACTAATATCAACATGCTGGATTTGATAAAGTCTATGGTTATGTAAAATACCACCAGGGAATGCCAAGTCAAGGGTACATGGGAACTCTGTACTATTTTTGCAACTTCTTGTGAGTCTTAAATTATGTTACAAATTTTTAAAAGGTTAAAAAAAGAAATTATCCATAAAATGAATACACTGTGATAATTACATATCATTCATATAAACTCATTAAAGTACTCCTCATCAGGACTGATACTAAATAATTTTGTTTTTAATATGATTTTGTTTTTAATATTTGCAGTACGTAGAACACAAACAATGGAATCAGACCAACTGTGGTAAAAATTCAGCCTCAGGAATTCTAGCTTTATGACCTTGGAAATTTTACTTACCTTCTCCAGCCTCAGATTTTATATCTGTAAAATGAAGATAATAATACCTAACTTACAGCACTCAGAGATTTAAGTGAGATCATGTATATAAAATGCTTGGTAGATGCCTGACACAGAGTGAGCCCACGTGATAAGAACTCAGTAAGTGGCAGCCAGTTAATTACTATTGCTAGTTTTAATTAATAAAATTGAGTTTCTTTCAAAATAGCCTGCAGCTCAGATTCTGAATGAGGTTTTTAACACATTCTTATAAGAAAAATCCATTCATATGGCTCCTGCCGAATTCCAACTTGCTAACCTGATAATAATGAAAGATTCTTATTGATCCCTGTTGGAAATGCCTCCCTCACAAATCCTTTTGGGGATCAGAAAAGCACTTCAAACTCAACATGACCAAATCTGAGCTCATAATCATTTCCCCAAAATTTAGTCCTCCTCTAGTGAATGGTGCCACCATCCACCTACGTAAACCAGAACCAAGAAAGCACCTCACGCCCGATTCATCCAAGAAATTCTATGTCCTGTCTATACATCTGCCCACTTCTCTCCATTGCCACTTCAGCTCCTAACCACAAGTTACACTATCTCTTGCTTGCACCTCCTAAGTGATATCCCTAGATCCATTTTGACTCCTCTTATAGTCTGCATTATAGCTAGAAATATTTTTTTAAGATATAAAAATGTGATTATTGGTGCTACCTCCCACCCATACTATCCCCTTAGAAACCTAAAACAGCTGCACAATGTTCAGGAGGCCAAACACTAAAATTCTTGACATCACCAATGAGTATGGCCCTGACCTGTAACTACCCCTTGGAACCCTATCATCATGGCTTGGTCGTTCTCTCTTTGTCAGCCATCCTGGCATTCTTTCAAGTCCCTCGTGTTCTCCATTCTTTCTCCCAGCACAGAATCACCTCTTGGGTCTCTGTTTCTCAATCACCTGTGCTGGGTCCTCCTCTATCAACTTCTAAAAAATTAGACTGGCCCCAATCTCATTTCCAGGCTCCAGTTTTCTCCTCTACCCATTGACAGTCTTCTTATCAATAACATCATCCACTTCCAGGATGACTCCCTGTCACTGTCTTCCTGAGCCCTAAGTTATGTGTTAAATTACCTTCTTCACATCTCTTCACACCTACTTGGTGTCTGCAACTCAGCACATCCCTACTATCATCCACCCTGACAAGCTTGTTCCTCTCCCAGTCTCCCCATCTCAGTGCATGCTTCCACCACCCACCAGGTTGGTCAATCAAAAACCTGAAGGACTCAACATTCAATTCATGAGCAAGTCCAGACAGTATCATTTCTTCTCTCGATCTCCACTCCCTCTAGTCCTAGCCATTATGATTTTTGACCTCGACTGACCTCCTGATACCCCAGCTTCTTCTCTTGTCTCCATGATTCATCATCTACATAGCAGCCAGAGTGATTTTCAAAACCTAAATCAGACTCCACCAATTCCCCTGCATAAAACCTTTCAGTAATTTCCCTTTGACCTCTCACACCTAAACAAGGTACCATGTGACTTGGCATCTGTCGTGTCATGCAACTCTACCTACTGCTCACTCTGGTCCAGCTAGAGTGACCACCTTTCTGTTCCCCGAGCCCCAAAGGCCACCTCAGAGACACAGCTGGATGTCCGTCCTTCACTGAGAACTCTTGTCCATTCTCACCAAACAGGAAGATCCCTCTTACCATTCATATCTCAGCTTAAATTTCCCTTCTCCAGAAGGATCTTCCTTGTCCATTCAATATAAAAGGGTACACCTGATACCCCCACCCCCAGCTATCTTGGATCATACCACCCTATTTATTTCCTTTTTCTTTTCTTTTTAACTTTCCTTTCTTTTTTCTTTTTATGGTTTTCTCAGGGTATATGACCAGTAGTGGGATTGCTGGGTCATATGGTAGTTCTATTTGTAGTTTTTTAAGGAACCTCCATACTGTTCTCCATAGTGGCTGTATCAATTTACATTCCCACCAACAGTGCAAGAGGGTTCCCTTTTCTCCACACCCTCTCCAGCATTTCTTGCTTGTAGATTTTTTGATGATGGCCATTCTGACCAGTGTGAGGTGATACCTCATTGTGGTTTTGATTTGCATTTCTCTAATGATTAGTGATGTTGAGCATCCTTTCATGTGTTTGTTGACAATCGGTATATCTTCTTTGGAGAAATGTCAATTTAGGTCTTCTGCCCATTTTTGGACTGGGTTGTTTGCTTTTTGATATCGAGCTGCATGAGCTGCTTGTGTATTTTGGAGATTAATCCTTTGTCAGTTGCTTCATTTGCAAATATTTTCTCCCATTCTGAGGGCTGTCTTTTTGTCTTGTTTATGGTTTCCTTTGCTGTGCAAAAGCTTTTAAATTTCACTAGGTCCATTTGTATAACATTTAATTGTTTTAAATCCATCTATAATTTACAGTAAAGCGTAAAGTGAGCATCTAATTTTATATTTTTCCAAAGCAATGACCAATTATTCCAGCACAAGTTTTCAACTAAATTGAAATGCTAATTTATTTATTTATTTATTATTATTATTTTTTTTGTGGTATGCGGGCCTCTCACTGTTGTGGCCTCTCCCATTGCGGAGCACAGGCTCTGGACGCGCAGGCTCAGCGGCCATGGCTCACGGGCCTAGCTGCTCCGCGGCATGTGGGATCTTCCCAGACCGGGGCACGAACCTGCGTCCCCTGCATCGGCAGGCGGACTCTTAACCACTGCGCCACCAGGGAAGCCCTGAAATGCTAATTTATTCCACTTCTAAATAATAATATATATCTGGGTCCATAGATATGTAGTCTCTTCTGTTCTGGTGACAATAATTATTCACACTAAAGGTATATACATATATATATAT
>NW_006778796.1:3945652-3983375 GCF_000442215.2 Lipotes vexillifer
AACTGGTAATGTTTGGCTATCTTCAAGTATTTATTGTTCCAAAAGACTTAGATTTAATGAGTCAGATTCAAAATGCATATGTTTGGTTTGTAATTAAAGTTGCATTAGATTTGACATGTTTAAAACATTGAGTTTTTCCATTTATGTTATGGTCACCATTTATTCTAATCTCCTTTATGCCTTTGACTAGTGTTTTATAGATATGCTTCTATGGCTCCTGAAATCTTTTTTAAGTTTATTTATAGATATTTTAAATAAGACTTATTGTGCTTTAAAATTTTATAGCTCACATATTAAAAGGCTATTGATTTGTGCATTTACTGAATAAAACTCATAGTTTTTCAGATGATTCTCTAGTTTTCTAGGACAAAAGTATATACAATCCACACACACAAAAAATGATGGTTTAGATTCCTTTTAATAGTTACAACTAATGCATTTTTTCTTGACTCAATATACTGGCTAAAACTTTAATAACAATTTTTAATGATTGTTGTAATACTCAGTGACTTTTAATTTCAGTTTTTCCATAAAAATAGAAAGTTGCTTGTATGAGCAAGATTTTTAATTATTTATTTTGTATTAATATTTAAAACACTGATTCTCAACTAATGGCTAAACCACCCTATTAAGAAACACTGATTTTTTTTTTTTTTAACATCTTTACTGGAGTATAATTGCTTTACAATGGTGTGTTAGTTTCTGCTTTATAACAAAGTGAATCAGTTACACATATACATATGTCCCCACATCTCTTCCCTCTTGCATCTCCCTCCCTCCCACCCTCCCTATCCCACTCCTCCAGGTGGCACAAAGCACCGAGCTGATCTCCCTGTGCTATGTAGCTGCTTCCCACTAGCTATCTATTTTACGTTTGGTAGTGTATATATGTCCATGCCACTCTCTCACTTCGTCCCAGCTTACCCTTCCCCCTCCCCGTAACCTCAAGTCCATTCTCTAGTAGGTCTGTGTCTTTATTCCTGTTTTGCCCCTAGTTTCTTCGTGACCTTTTTTTTTTTTTAGATTCCATATATATGTGTTAGCATACGGTATTTGTCTTTCTCTTTCTGACTTACTTCACTCTGTATGACAGACTCTAGGTCCATCCACCTCACTACAAATAACTCAATTTCTTTTTTTTATGGCTGAGTAATATTCCATTGTATATATGTGCCACATCTTCTTTAACCACTCATCTGTTGATGGACACTTAGACTGCTTCCATGTCCTGGCTATTGTAAATAGAGCTGCAGTGAACATTTTGGTACATGACTCTTTTTGAATTATGGTTTTCTCAGGGTATATGCCTAGTAGTGGGATTGCTGGGTCATATGGTAGTTCTATTTTTAGAAGAAAAAGTATCCTTATAGTCTTAATTTACTGTTTATTCCAAGAATGCAAGCTGAATTTTACTAAATGCATTTCTGTTTTGTATCAAACTGAACACGTTCGTAGTCTTTATATTTTTTGTTTAGGTAAATTATATTAATTAATTATTTCATTTTGAACCATCCTTCACTTGAATAAATCATACTCTTTTTTAAAAAAATAAATTACTGGATTTCATTTGTTGCTGTTTTATTTAGGATATGGCTTGGATGGTGCCTTAGTTTTCTTTTCTTGAGTTACCTTTAGCAGCTGTTTTATAAATTACTTTATGCTTGCTTGCTAAAACAAATTGGAAAGCTTCACATATTTTCCTATGCTATGGAATAGATTGTACAACACAATAAATGTCTGATGACTAAGTGAATGGCTAGAAAAACATGACATAAATTTACTTGAGCCAAATGTATTCTTGGGAATAAATTTGTGATAACTTTATGTCTTGCTGTTATTGGTTCTTTCAGTTTTATTCTTCTTTAGCCGATTACGATCATTTATATTTCTTTTTTTAAAATTTATTCATTTATTTATTTATTTTTGGCTGCACTGGGTCTTTGTTGTTGTGTGCGGGCTTTCCCTAGTTGCGGCGAGCGGGGTCTCCTCTTTGTTGCGGTGCATGGGCTTCTCACTGTGGTGGCTTCTCTTGTCGTGGAGCACAGGTTCTAGGCATGTGGGCTTCAGTAGTGGGCTCAATCATTGTGGCTCACAGGCTCTAGAGCACAGGCTCAGTAGTTGTGGTGCATGGGCTTAGTTGCTCCATGGCATGTGGGATCTTTCCGGACCAGGGCTCGAACCCGTGTCCCCTACATTGGCAGGTGGATTCTTAACCACTGTACCACCAGGGAAGTCCCAATCATTTATATTTCTATATATAATTTTTTAATTTCAGAATGACACTATATAGATATACATATTTTTAGATTACAATTTTAATCTCTTTGATATCTATTATAGTTGAATCCCCATTTCTGAATTACATTTTGTTTTCTTTGTATGGTTAGTTATTGGAGATTAAACCAGTACCTCTAAAACAAAATCAAGTCTATTAATTTCCTACTTTGTAATTCATCAATTTCTGCCTTTATCAGGTACAGATTGATTTCATTAGATTTGTTGGTTATTTTCTTTCTGATTTCTTACATTGACAACTTAGTTTATTTTGTACTTTCTTATTCAACAATGAAAGCATTTAATGTGATGACACGTATGGCCATCTCTCATGCAATACTCTCATTACTATTATTTTCCAAGTAGTCTATTGATAAAGGTTTGATCTCCTCTTAGATACAAAAGTTATGTAGGAGAGCATTTATCTTTTTTTCTTCCATCTTGCAAGAGATTAAGGGTGTTGGCTAAAATTTTGTCTTAATCTCCATGTTTATTTTATTGTGATTATATTGTATCAATATATAATTTCTGTTTATTAAAATTTATTAAGGTTTTTAATTATATTGGAGTAAAGATATATTATACATATATACAAATTAAATTGCCTTTATTATATTGGTTATATTTCTTAATATTTTCTTTATAATTTTAATCTAAAGGTTAAAAACTGAAAGAGGTAAGTAAATTTTATTACTTTCATTACTATTTTTGTTTCTGTTAATTTCCTCTCATATTTTTTACAGATTTACTTTACATATTTCTATATTATGTTATCTGGTATAAAACTTTCCTTACTACTGGGGTCTCACTGAAGATTGAAGTCTTTATTAATATAAAATGTATTTATTTTGATTTTTTACTTTTCTTGTGAATAATTTTGAAGTCCTTGCTTCCATTTATTTTTATTTTAAGGATTCATTTTGTCCAATATTTAACTAAACATTTTTCTGAACTGGTTTGTTTTCCTCTGATAAAAAAAGTTATGATTACATTTTTATTCATTACTAATTTTTTTTCTATATAGGGTCATTTTTTTTTTTTTTTTTCAGTATGCGGGCCTCTCACTGTTGTGGCCTCTCCCGTTGCGGAGTACAGACTCCGGACGCGCAGGCCCAGCGGCCATGGCTCACGGGCCCAGCCACTCCGTGGCATGTGGGATCTTCCCGGAGCGGGGCACGAATCCGAGTCCCCTGCATTGGCAGGCGGACTCTCAACCACTAGCACCACCAGGGAAGCCCTATATAGGGTCATTTTTAACAAGCACATTTTCTTTTTATAACTGGCAGATTTATTCTTACTTCCTTACTTTTATTGTCATTTTGTACCTTTTTTGTTGTTTCAGTTCTCACTATTTCACGGTCTTCTCTGTATTTCACCCTTTATTTTATAGTTTCTTTCATTCTTTTTTCTCTCTGGTGATTTGGAAGGTATATGTCCTATTTTATTTATTTATTTATTTATTTTGCGGTACACGGGCCTCTCACTGCTGTGGTCTCTCCTGTCGCGGAGCACAGGCTCCGGACGTGCAGGCTCAGCGGCCATGGCTCACGGGCCCAGCTGCTCCACAGCATGTGGGATCCTCCTGGACCGGGGCACGAACCCACGTCACCTGCATCGGCAGGTAGGCTCCCAACCACTGTGCCACCAGGGAAGCCCTATATGTCCTATTTTTAATTCTGTTAGAATTAACTCATATTTACTTCCTATGGTTCTCTTATGTTCCATCTCCAGTTTCCTGTGGCTATAGTCCCCAATTTCAAACCTAGATTTTTATTTGAGAATTATAACCTGTGATGGTTAGTTTATGTGTTACCTTGGCTAGGCTATAGTAGCCAGGTATTTGATCAAACAGGAAGCTTAGTGTTGTTGTGAAGGTATTTTGCAAATGTGGTTAACATCTACAGTCAGGTGACTTTAAGTGAAGGAAATGGCCCTCGATAATGTGGGTGGGCCTCATCAATCAGCTGGAAGACCTTAAAGTAAAATTGAAGTTTCCCTGAAAAAGAAGAAATTCTACTTCAAGATTACAGTATCAGATCCTGCTCAAGTCTTTGCACCCTGCCAGCCTGCCCTATAAAATTTTGAACTTATAGCTCTCCTAAGCATATGAGCTAATTCCTTGAAACATGTCTCTTTATATATAATATATATTGTATATAATATATATACACACATACACATACATACACATATAATCTACTATTATATATATTTTATAGAAACAGAACGCTGACTAATACATTAACTTTTAGATTTTATATAGTTTCTTTTATAAGAGCAATTAGAATTTGTCTTATTTTAATAACCATAGTTACAGTATTATATTTAACTTATTCCAATGCTTGCCTTTGATATTTATACTTTATCTACCTTTATACAATTCCTGAATGCTATTTGTGTTCTTAAATTTTAGACTCAGTTTAATCTCTTTATTATAACACATTTTAAAATTTTTTTCAGTTCTTGCAAAGCAAAAGAAATCTTTTGTTTGCATTCACATGTGAACAGCATTTTAGCAGGGTCTATGTTTACAAGCCAAGCCTTTGCTTATAATCTTTTTTCCCCTGAACATTTATAGATTTTGCACCACTATCTTCCTACATTTGATGTTGTAGAAAATTCTAATGTTATCAAGCTTTATGTCCCTTTTTGTTTTTCTTTTACTTTTTCACTTTTTTTTCTTGTACTGTGAGGATATGTATCTATCATTATTCTCGATGTTATTCAAATTAAATAGAAATAATCCCAGGTCTGTTATGTGTATTTTAGTTAAGTTTTAGTTATTCTTTGTGTTGTCATTATTCTGGACTCATTAAAAAGAGCAGTTATCAAAATGCACTTGTATTTTCTGTTCTCTATTTCTAGTACCTTCTCTTTTATTATTTTTATCTCTTGATTTTGTCTTCTTCATTCATGTAGACTCCATCAATTTCTTCATGTTGCCTGCTCACTTTGACACAGTAGTGATTTCATTCTTTACTGCCTCCAATGCATTATTAAATTCTATCACTGCAATTTAAATTCCGTAAGATTCTTTACATGCTTCATCTCACTCTTATTTCATTTCTAGCTATCTCTTCACCACCTGTCATTTCAATTCAGACATTGTGGTCCCTCCTTATATTTCATCTATTATCTCATAGAATTCATATTTTTAAAGATTTATTGGCAACAGAAAACATGTATGATCTAAAATTTACGCTTTAAATAAATTATATCCCCCCTGCCTTTAGCTTGTTTTGTTCTTCTTCCATTATGTTACAGAGAATATTTTAAATTCCTTCTAGCCTTTTATTTTTCTATTTATTCATCCTTAAATTATGATCCTTAATCTAAAATTTAATTTCATATTGTAACAAAACCTCCAGCAGAAGCAAACCAAACCAAAAACTACATCCCTAAGTTACTCTCATTCCTTACCTCTCATTGCCTGAGGCAATGTCAGCCCCAAGATGTGTCCAGGATTTCTTAGGATAAGCACTATGAAGCTGAAGTTTCCCAAACACCCCTGAAAATAAAAGGAGCAACAGTTGGATGGGAAAATCCTTCCAAGAAATTAAGGCCACATAAGCAAAACTCATTAGAGAGCTTATTGTGCAAGACACCTGATATAGAAACTATATATGAAGATGTCCACCTTATCAGAAAAAGAACACTTAACATCTCACTTGGCTATGAAACATTTTTATTCTCTCAAAAGCTATAGAGAAATGAATGCTACACCATATCTAGTAATCCAAGAGCTGGGAAACAGACCACTCTAATGGTCTATTCCCAGCTAACTAGTTAGATTTCTACGAGTAAGTCACTCCAAACCATTTGCAATTCTGTTGGAAGTTAACTGGTTTTGATATTTTGTGTTATACAGTAGACTTTCCAAAGGCAAGGTAATTTTGTTTCCTGAGGAAAGAGATTTGCTGCTATTAGCTTTGTTTTCCATAGTTGGACCTCAGATATTTTTGTATTACAGATATCAAAGGATAAATCTCTAGCTCATTTGTTCAAAATATAATTTATTTCAGACTCATAAATTAAAGTCTTACCAGGGACATGCTTGATGCAGTCCAGTTTTATTCCTTCAGGTATTTCCTCTTACACATTTTATTGCCATTTAAAATCACATGAAGCAAAATTCCTCATATTCTAGTGGTCTAAACATGTCTTGAGCATGAACCCAAGCAGTAACAAAATTATGATCATGCACACCTAACACATGTCTATTTGTTTGTAGATAAATAACCATACAAATGAATATATTCATACATGTTTGAATAAAAGTTCTAATATATTCTTCCTGCACCCAAATGGACTGATTGTCTTCATACTCCTGGATTAGTGCACCCCCATTTTATTGCAAATCACTAATCTTGAAATCTAAAGATTTCACAAATTTTAGCAGAAAATGTGTAAGGGAAGTAAAAACCAGTAAGGTACAAATAATATGCCTTGGGTTTTCATCCAATGTGAACTAAAAAAGCTCAGTTAATTAGAACCTAACCAAGTGTTTAAGTCAACATCCATAATTTTACCATACTCTAATTCAGCAAAAATTCGGAAGATAATAAAACTAAAATAAGGATTAGTGGAAATGGAAAAAATACTCCCACTTTTAGGACATGACCTGGAATCAATCTTTCATAATAATAATATCATCATCATCATCAAAAAATTAATCACTATTAGCTAAGTAAGCTAGACAGGAGAGTAACATGGAATAATTCAGAGAAATTTCCAACTACAAAGATTTTAACAAAAACCAGTTTATTTCCTTCAATTTACCAGAAATCAGATTTCTTGACCATTCCCAATCACCAAAGGTTAACTGTAAAATGACACCATTTCCTAGTTGTTTCAAGGAGATTATAATACTTGAAGAGATTAAAATATGTTATTTACTTATGATATCACCAAATTTTAAGCATGCAGTGACAAACATTTCATTCCTTTTTCAATTTAGTATCAGAGAAATTTTTAGAAACACTTGTTTGGCAATACAGCTGGCACTAGGGATCAAGACAGGCACCCTCACATGCTCCTAACACAAAGTCCAGTTCAACATGGCACTCCCTGGAACAGAGTGGACACCACAGGCAAAAAGAATCCATGCTCCTGTTGTGATCCATCTAGCTTGTCAATTTGAAAAAAGTAAAATATTCCTTAACCTCATATTCTTAAAAAGATAAAATAAATAGCATATATGAAAAATCATTTGAAAACAATAAAGCACTATCAAAGTATTATAAGGCAATGGCTATACTTTATGAAACCAGGTTACCAAACTTCAAACTATCCTAACATGATTGTTTTTACTGAGTCACTGAAATCTTATAAAATTAGGAATACCATATAAAGAAAATTTTAAAATGCTAGAAATCTATAAAAAGCCTCTTATACCTTTCCCTTAAAAGTAAGTTATTGCGTGGCCCTTACATCATAGTTATACAAGTCCAGTCCTAGTTTCTGTGCTCTTCTGTGCTTTAAAAAAGGATTTGAATTGGGAGATTGGGATTAACCTGTATACACTGATGTGTATAAAATGGATGACTAATAAGAAATAAATAAACATTAAAAAAATAATAAAATAAAACAGGATTTGGTATTGTGGCAGTATCAAAGGAAGAAACTGCCAACAGTAAATGTTTCTTAGTAATCTATAGAGCTATCAGTTTAAAAAATGTATCAATAACCACATAGTATTTAAAGTTGATAACACAGACTCTTCATCCAGCCTTTGGTGTGTGACCAATCTGGATATGAATCTAAGTTCTGACAGTATAAAACTGTGTGGCTTTCTGCATATTGTTCACCATCTCTGAGTCTTAGTTTTGACATCAGTAAAATGTATACTCCTTACAGGAGAGCTGGTAAGTGAAATAATAAATTCTCTAGAAGAGTGCCTGGAATTTAGTAGGTGTTCTATGAATGGTACTTCCCTGTCAGAAATACACACACATTTCATTTTTAATAAAAACTGCATTATACTCTTACCAATTGTTCCTGGATCAATACGAATTCCGATGAAACGGTCACAAAAGACTCCCTCTGAAGTTCTAAGGAGAATCAGAAGCTTTTTTTCTTTTTCTAAGGGATTTTCTAAAGTACCTGTTGACAAGAAAAGTATATAATGTAAATTAATTTGAAATTTAAGGAGGGAGAGGGAAATTGTGATGTAATTTTGAGAATGCAAAGTAGATGCTATAAAGTAGACTAGATGGAGAAAAGCCAGTGTTCATAGATGAAAAAAGAAAAGGTGGAAAAATGAGATGCAGTAAACTTCTCTGAGGGAGATTGGATTACTGTTCAGCAAATATTCACTCTTCTTAGGGCAGAGTATACTTTCCTGACCTATTAATATTGAGCCTGGACACATGACTTGTTTTGCCCAATGAAATTCGGGTAGAAGTGACAGTAATGCCAATTCCGAGTTGATGCTTTAAAATGCTTGGCAAGTTTCACCAGATCACTTGCAATAATGTTCTCTGCCATGAAAGGAGAATTCCTTAAATAACCTCTAGGGCCTGGATGAAGAGACGTACACAGCAGACCCGAACAGAACCCATGAGCTGGAACCAAATCAAATCAAGTCCCGCATCAATATTTGTTGTCGTGAGCCACTGAGACTTGGTGATTCTTTGTTACACAACATTATTACAGCAAAACCTGATTGATACACTGTCTACGGCTGGATCCCCACATTGCTCTACATGTATTTTAGCATTAAATCTTCACAGCAGGGGCTTCCCGGGTGGCGCAGTGGTTGAGAGTCTGCCTGCCAATGCAGGGCACATGGGTTTGAGCCCTGGTCTGGGAAGATCCCACATGCCGCGGAGCAACTGGGCCCGTGAGCCACAATTACTGAGCCTGTGTGTCTGGAGCCTGTGCTCTGCAACAAGAGAGGCCGCGACAGTGAGAGGCCCGCGCACCGCAATGAAGAGTGTCCCCCGTTTGCCACAACTAGAGAAAGCCCTCACACAGAAACGAAGACCCAACACAGCCATAAATAAATAAATTTTTAAAAAAATACTGGGGCTTCCCTGGTGGCGCAGTGGTTGAGAGTCCGCCTGCCGATGCAGGGGACATGGGTTCGTGCCCCGGTCCGGGAAGATCCCACATGTCACGGAGCGGCTGGTCTCATGAGCCATGGCCGCTGAGCCTGCGCGTCCGGAGCCTGTGCTCCACAACGGGAGAGGCCACAACAGTGAGAGGCCCACGTACCGCAAAATAAAAAAAATAATACTGATTACCATAAATCTACTGCACCCATTCCCCTGGCATATTAAAAAAAAAAAAATCTTCATAACACACTTGAGAAGTAAATATGATTCCTATCTCAGTGTTAAATATTCATACAGAATGAGGTTAAGGGGTTAAGGGACTCGTCCAAATTTATCCAACTAGTAAGTAACAGTCTGAATTTGAACAATGGTCTGTTTATGCTGTGTTCTATTAAACAAGTAATAGGTTATTATCTAAGTCTAAATTATTTTAGCAGTAAAAGGACACAACCCTCAAGCTGTGATACTCAAATAGCAGTTGGGAATTACTTTTGACCTTAATCTATTGATGTAAACAGCAGACTTTGTTCACTTTCACAGTATGAGAATAATTTGGGGAAATTACTAAAATTGTGTTTCTGAGTACGGACCTAGCAAAGATTATTTTCTTCAGAAAATATATCTTAGAGTACATAAAATATTACAAAGCATTAGATTTTTTAAGAAGCAACTAGTGAGAAGATTGTCTCCAAACTATATACTGGATCGGAGAAGCTGACAAAACACATCTGCTATCAAACATGCCTTTCCACTTAGAAATTCCTGAAAACATAACCCAAAATGAGGTTGCCAAATATGGTACAATGAAGTAAATGGAAACTTAAAATTGCCTGGTTGTGCTTTTGGCTAAGTGGTCTTTCAGGGGCATAAAATCATTTTCCCCAGTTGGCACCCCATATATATACCTGGTTAGCCAAAGGCTCGGTGTGAGTTTCCAGCTTGCTACATACCTAGCTCTATAGTTCAGCCTGCACAGCCACTGGTCTACAGTGACTGCTGAAAGTAAGACTCAGAGGGGTAAGTAAATTTCCCTGGAGTCACACAGTAGGCCAACAGGCATGCAAGGATGGGACCCCACAGCGTGTGCTTTCCCAATAAAACGCTAAGGTACACGGTGGCTCCACGTAGGTAACGTCAATCCTCAGCTGAGTGACTAACACATCCTTTTAGCCAAAACAAAGATGTGCGAGAGCAGAAAGAAGGGATGTGGGGAGGAGGAGAATGTGAAGAAACTGTGCGTGGTATAGCTCTTATCTGGCCAGTAAGCCGTTTTCCAACTGTGATTTCATTTATTTCACGGAGGGTAGTTTAGATTCTTGGGGGGAAAATGGTCTAGCACTAAACAGATACCAGAGAGAAAAAAAGTAGGACAGTTTTTGCCCTAGAGAAATGTACGCAGAGTCCCACGAAAAGAGTTCAGTGTTCCTCTAAAATCAGAGATTAAATCAATTATGCAACCCAAAACGGCAGCACATGTGGAGCTTTCACAGAAAGTCTGGGCAAAATTAGTCAGCCTGCCGTGATCTTTTGGTATCTGAAATGACCAGAGTTTGTATTCTTTTTTGTGATGTGGGGGAAGGGAAAGATGGAGAATAGGGACGGAGCAGAAAGAAGGCAAGAGTGACCTAAGAGAAGGAAATAGATACTATTTTAACATGAAAATGCAGTGCTTCTCAAATGTGTGAAAGCTGGTAAATGGAAAGCCTTAAAGTCCGAACTCCTCATTTTATTCTCAAATCTAGCACTCAATGAAAGGTGAGGTGCTCTCACGAGCTTGCGCTTTGCCCCTAAATGAGAGGAGCCACCGCTAAGAGAAGGCTCATGGGATCATGCAGTTCTTCTCTGATTTCCCTTTTTAAAGCTGCTTCAATCTGCTCTAAACTGTAACAAAAGGCATTTTCAACCTGGATGAATGCAGATACTCACAATGGAGGGGAAATCCTTGTCGTCATGCTGCCGAGACAAGCCAGGTGTTTTTGCATATATGATTTCATTTAATTATCACAACCCTGTGAAGGATATTGTTGAGGCTCTCACAAGGAAACAGAGACAGAGAGAGGTTAAAGAACCTGTCAGAAATTACACAGCTAAAAAGTGGGGAAGCTGGGCTTAGACTTATAAGTCCCATCCGAGGACACATGGACGTAGCGGAATAGGAAAGAAGTAAATGGAAGTTGTCACAACTTAGGATGATGGTGGGCAACGGAGGGGAAACAGAATACGTTCCAGATGCTAAAATCACCTGGGGAGATGGAAGGAAAATAAGTTCTGGTATATAAAAGATAACGGTTATAATGATTTGAGGAATATGGTACAAATGGATTCCATGAACTTCAAAGGTAAGAAAAAGGTTAAAGGACTTTATACGATTTTATTAACTGAACTTCTTTGATGGAATCAAATACAAACCTAGTTTACATTTAAGTCCACTCTTTTGGCACGACTCCTCACAGCTTGTGACTAAGCCAGCCCACCCTGAATTATTTACCTCCACCCTACTCTGTGCCCGTGAGATTCCCCAGGCTTTTATATGCCTACTTTCATCCTGTCTAACTCCTAATCATCCCTCAAAACTTGGCTCCACTATAATTTATTTCTAAAAGCCTCCTATGACCTACAGCTAGATGCCCCCTTTTGTGCATAAAAATGTCCGCACCTCTTGCTGCAGTAAGTCTTCTTCAAGGAACTTGTCCTAAAGAAATAGTATAGAACACGGGCAAGGGTTAATGCTCAAAGTTCTCCACTGCAGTGCTACCTATTTACAATAGCAGAGATCGGAAAACTCTTTGAAATAGCAAATGACTGGGAACAGCTTTGTGCATTTAGAACCCCTTCCTTCCCCGCCACCTGCACCCCGGTTTCCTTGCCACGCTGGAGAGCTGAGCCACCTAAACCAAGTCCCCAAACAAGAGCAAACCCAGCTCAGAGGCCACCTCCTCTGTGAGCCTTCCTTGTCAACTACGTCTGTTTTAAGTAGCCCGCTGTGGGCTACCACACAGGCCATGCTTTACCTCAGTGCTTCAAGACTGTACTGTAAGTGTCTTTTATCAGACTGCCTCCTCTTTACAGTACAGTCCCTGAGAGAAGGAACTGTGTCTTTCCAGCAAAGTTCACATCTATTTTGTCCCCAAAATGGTGAACTAAGTAATTTTAACCAATCCTCTTGCAGAAAACAATTAGAAATAAAGAGGGATACTCCACAGTAAAAAAGACACCGATGTTATAAGAATAGTAAGTATGTATGTGCCTAGCATCATAGCTTCAGAATAAAGCAAAAATGAGCAGATATACCAAAAATAACAGTGGCAAATTAAATAAACAAGAAAATAGTAAGGATGCAACAGTTTTGACATATAATTAGCAAATAACATAATATGTGTAGATGCAAAACTAGACTCACAAATAATACATATTCTTTTCAAGCTTGCATAAAACATTCACAAATATTGGCCATATGATGACCCTAAAGCAAATTTAGCAAACTTAAAAGAATTAAAACCATATCGCATATACTCGCCTACCATAGTTCAATCAAAATGTACAATTCATCTTGGGAAAGGTCTATAAACTGAATTGTATTAAATAAAGGTTTTCCAATTATCTAGAGATACCATTAAGAGATGAAAAAGCAAGCCACAGAGTAGGCAAAGGTATTTGTAACACATATAACCAACAAAAGGTACATTCCAATATGACCCAGCAATTCCACTACTGGGCATATACCCTGAAAAAATCATAATTCAAAAAGAGTTATGGGGCTTCCCTGGTGGTACAGTGGTTGAGAGTCCACCTGCTGATGCAGGGGACACGGGTTTGTGCCGTGGTCTGGGAAGATCCCACATGCCGTGGAGCGGCTGGGCCCGTGAGCCATGGCCACTGAGCCTGCGCGTCCAGAGCCTGTGCTCCGCAACGGGAGAGGCCACAACAGTGAGAGGCCCGCTCAAAATGTTCATTGAAGCTCTATTTACAATAGCCAGGACATGGAAGCAACCTAAGTGTCCATCATTGGATGAATGGATAAAGAAGATGTGGCACATATATACAATGGAATATTACTCAGCCATAAAAAGAAATGAAATTGAGTTATTTGTAGTGAGGTGGATGGACCTAGAGTCTGTCATACAGAGTGAAGCAAGTCAGAAAGAGAAAGACAAATACCGTATGCTGACACATATATATGGAATCTAAGGAAAAAAAGTGTCATGAAGAACCTAGTGGTATGATGGGAATAAAGACACAGACCTACTAGAGAATGGACTTAAGGATATGGGGAGGGCGAAGGGTAAGCTGTGACAAAGTAAGAGAGTGGCATGGACATATATACACTACCAAACGTAAAATAGATAGCTAGTGGGAAGCAGCCGCATAGCACAGGGAGATCAGCTCGGTGCTTTGTGACCACCTAGAGGGGTGGGATACGGAGGGTGGGAGGGAGGGAGATGCAAGAGGGAAGAGATATGGGAACATATGTATAACTGATTCACTTTGTTATAAAGCAGAAACTAACACACCATTGTAAAGCAATTATACTCCAATAAAGATGTTAAAAAAAACAAATATTTGCTTTTTGTAATAATAATAGTAATTATTAATAAATGTTGCTTGATTTGAAAAAAAAGACTTCAACAAATCAATATAAAAAAGATAATTCATCATTTTAAAAGGGCAGGGCAGGAATAAAGATGTAGACATAGAGAGTAGACTTGAGGACACAGGATGGGAGGGGGAAGCTGGGGCGAAGTGAGAGTAGCAACGACATATATACACTACCAAATGTAAAATAGATAGCTAGTGGGAAGCAGCAGCATAGCACAGGGAGATCAGCTCGGGGCTCTGTGACCACCTAGAGGGGTGGGATAGGGAGGGTGGGAGGGAGGCTTAAGAGGGAGGGGATATGGGGACATATGTATACATATGGCTGATTCAGTTTAGTGTACAACAGAAACTAACACAGTATTGTGAAGCAATTATACTCCAATAAAGATCTATTTTTTTAAAAAAAAAGGGCAAGAGAACAGCTACTTCACAAAATAAGATACCAAATAGAAAGTAAAAATTTTAAAAGTGCTCAAATCACATTAAAAATTAGAGATATGCAAATTAAAACAACCATGAGATCCCACTACATACCCACTAGATTGGATTCTTATTTAGTTGAACTTGTACTTTTTACTTTGCAAACTTTTCTGAACGTGTGTCATATTTCATAATAAACTATTATGTTTCAAGGACACTAATCTATACATACTTGTTCATCAATAGAATGGAAACTGATCAAAATTATATTTGTTTTTCTGCTTCTCTAATGCATTAAACTCTTTTACAGCTTTAATGAGGTATAACTGATGTATTAAAAAAACTGCACATATTTAATAAATATTGACCAAAATTTTAGACTCATCTCCCTAATAAACTTTTTGTCGGGTCCTGTTCACTGAATCCAAAACAACAAATTGTGTTTCTAAATAATCTGTATTTCCCTCCAAGTTAACCTTAAAATTCCATAAATATCATGACTGCCCATAAAAGATAGGTTAAGAAATTACCCCTGATATCAATCTGAGGGTTTTCTCCTGCCCTCAGAACTAAGTTATACATTGATGACTTTGGAAGCTGAGCTTCCAGCTGAAGCATGACTATTTTCCTCATGTCTTGCTCTAGTTATTTTCTTCAGAGTAGAGCCTCCAGAACATTCTGGACAAATAGTGATAAATCAATTAAATTGTGAAGCCTGTTTTATTCTGAATTAGCTTTTAATTCCCAGTGTATACTTGACCCACTTAGCCCTAAAACACCCCTCCTCAACAAAATCAATCCCATGTGGAAAAAAAAAAAATGGAGGGTGGAAGGGCTTTCAGCCCAATGAAATAAGACATGGTTATAAGAATAACCAGTAGACATTATCAAATGATAATCTCCAGCCCCTCAGAGAGTGATTTTATTCAAGCTGACAAATTTCCATCATTGATGAGGAGGGCTCTCAATTTGTTAACAGTTGATAGAAATTAAAATAAAAGTTAATATATAACATATTCATTCACATATTTGCAACATGTATAAAAACCCTTATAATTTCATAAATAAGACTGAGCTAATTTACTTCTGTAAGCCTCAGTTTCTGCAACTTCATATAAAATAGGCACAGTAAAAGCATCCATTTTTGATTAGGCTTAAATAATTTAGTACATGTTAAAGATACATGGCAGGGTCTGCATATAATACATGCTTTTAAAAATGTTGGCTCTTAGTAGTAATAACAGTGTAGACAGTAGTGGTAGTAACAACAGAGAAATGAAACATTTTAAAATCAATGTTTAAATTTGGAAATTAAGAGAAAGAAGGCAAGCTCTTCCTAGCAAGCAATGTCCTATCCCTAAGGTACTAGAAACTAGACATTTCAAAGGTAAACACATTAGGTGATCACTTACTTGAATGTCCAGACCAAGGAACCGCAGAAAACACAATTAAATTCCTCTTAAACTCAAATACTGTCGTAAGAGTTTTCTAACCAAGAAAATATTCATTCATTCATTCATTCATTCATTCACTTGTTTGCTTAAAATTATCTAGCTTTTCCATGAAAAAATAATTAATATTTAACAATTTTTAAATTTATCATATAATTAACTATTTAATCATTTTAAAATAATTAATAAATTTCTAAGGAATTTTATGTTATTGTGATAGAAGTTCAAGTGTCCAAAATATAGTTTGGGAAATACTGATTTAGAAAGTTTTATAATATTAAAGTAAAATGAATACTACAATTGTGTTTAGTAGAGACAAACCCAGCAAGATAGAAGGATTATTTCTTGTATCTGTGTTTTGCTTAAAAATACATATACATTTAAGAATAATGTGATACATGGGCCAGCTTCTCAATCTTTCTTAACCAAACTTTTACAATATTTACTTCACTTGCCTTCTCTCTGGTTTCCCCCAAGCCATCCACCCTTTCTTTACTTAGGATAAAGGTCAAGCTCCTTAATGTGACCCATGATGCTCTGCTTTCTCTGATTCTCAGCTCTATCTCACAAACCATTCTCTCTCTTGCTAACAAAGCTTCAGTTACACTGGCCTTATTTTAGTTCCACAAATGTTCCAGCTTCCCAGTTTGGGGGACTTCAACATGCTATTTCCATTGCCTGAAATGCTCTCTGGACATGACTTGCATCTCCATCTACCACTCCATTCTTTCTTCATCTTCCCTGCTCTCTCCCCCGAATCTCGCTTTCTCACACAGGGTGAGCAGAAGGTCTTTAGTAAAATAATATACCCACGTTGTACTAATAAGAGGAGAGCAATATTTGCAGGAAAAAACCTCTTGTTTTCAAAATGTGTCTGTGTGTTTATTTTGTAGGTGCTACTCTCTAAACATCCTAAAAGGCCTTAGTCAATTAACATGAAGGTTTGAGAGGTCTCACAATTGCCCTCCTAGAACTGTACTGGAGCCAGGAATTTCCATGGACTTGACCACAGAGAGCACTGACTGGATGGAGAGGATCCTGGGGATAGGGGAGAGGGGAAAAAGGGAAGACGAGATGAGATGAGAGCAAGAAGGGACCCTGGCACCCATCTGATGCTGTCTCTGTACAGAGTTAATTTAATGGAAAAAATTAAAAAATGTTTCACACCAAAAAAAAAAAAAAAAAAAAGAAGAATGTGATATTTGTCAGAGAACTAATATCCATCTGAAAACAAACACATATTTCTATGCTTGATCTAACTTTGAAATATGTATTATTTAACTGTTGGCTACCAATCTTCTGAGGAACTCACAGAAGTAGAGTTTATTGCTTCCTGAACCTGTAAAGAACAAAGGTTTTATGCTTTTGCCCTTACAGTTAAGTATGATATTTAAAAATCACATCCCTTTGATTTCACCTTTTTATTAACTAGTAGTTTGATTAGAGAACAGTCAGTATAAACAGAAACTGATTTGTTGACTGATGATCTATATTAGCTAACTTATAAACCATCTACTTTACAGATATCTATGTACACTTATGTTTACACATTAAATTTGTGGTTAATTGGTATTATTTTTTAATCATAAACTTGAAAGAATATATTTTTGTTTGGTTTGTTTTTTTCACTTAATATATTATTTTTAAACAAACATCACCACAAGATTCTCTCTGGCTACTCAGTGAGTCTGACTACTGGGTATTGTGTCTTTAAGCTGGAGGATATGTTTTAATCTACACTTTTCTCTGGTTTGTCTCCTTCTTATTACTTAATCATCCAACGAGCCTTACAGAACTGTCAGTTTGGAAGGCAATAAACTGTGTATGGATTTTTCCTCTTCTTTAGGATTGAGAAAGTCCCAATCATGCAAAGCAATGAAAGAAACTTCCATACACCTAGTACTTCATTTCCTGACAATCAAAGTCATGGGCTAATGATGACCTTAGGCTCCTGGCTACAAATGTGAGACAGGGCTGACAAACACACATCACTGGCTCTGCAAAACAATATGTGACAAGTTTTAGGATAAAAACCCAGTTCCTAGAATAATTACTGAGTGACTAGGCAGTGCATCACGTGACTTGGCTCTGACAGGCTGAAGGAAAAATGCACTGCTGAGTCCCAAGGGACTCTGAAATGTGGGGCATGTGTTGTTTACCTAGGGATCAAGGAGACTTCTGTTAAGTTTTAAAGACACACATATACTATTACTGATTATCCCTCTCTGAAATCCTCCTACGAACTATCACAAGAGAATTTTCCATTTGCAATTTTAAAAGTATGCATAATATTAAATCACTTTCATTGAGTTGCACATTTGGATCAATAACTTGTTAATATCACTGATATCTAAGATAACGAAGGACACATATTAAAGCATGGAAATGATGTCTCAACTAAAAAAGGACACTGATGAAAATGATGAGTTCAGACAGCTATTCCTGTGCAAAGAAATACAAACATTTAAAACACTCAACGAACCAATATTTACTGAACAGGCTTTGAGTCAGGCATTTTTATTAGCTTTCCTCTCCTACACAGAATAAAATTTAGATTTGTACAAGATCATCAATTTTTCAATGTGTTTTTAGCCCCTGTTTATTTCTTTCATATAGGGAGAGGGGCAAAACATTGTGGTCATTTATACATTAACACTGTAAGCCCTTCCTCACAGATGTTGACATTTAGGTGTCAGTAGACTGGATGTATTACAAGAAAAAGGCATTGAGCTGAAAGACAGACTTAGATGTGTCCATTCATTTATCAATAAACTAATCAGTCACACAGCACATTATCAGAAGCCTACTATGCACAAGGTACTAGGGTTACAAAATTCTGTAAAGAAGCCTATCATCTAATACAAGGAAGACATTCATGAAAACATACCATTTCATAATAGTAAAATGAATGCAGTAATGACAATATGAATGAAAGAATGGACCAGGAGAAAAGATAGACTGAAACCTACTGAATGGAAAATGCCCATAGTAAAGGTAGTTCTTGGGCAAAGGCTTGAAGGACAAATATTTGAAGTGACTAAAATAACCTCTAATCCTGGTCCTGCTCTTTATGAGCTATGAGACCTTGGAACCAATCAAGAATCTCTTTGGGGCTTCCCTGGTGGCGCAGTGGTTGAGAGTCCGCCTGCCGATGCAGGGGACATGGGTTCGAGCCCTGGTCTGGGAAGATCCCACATGCCACGGAGCAGCTAGGCCCGTGAGCCACAACTACTGAGCCTGCGCGTCTGGAGCCTGTGCTCCGCAACGGGAGAGGCCGCGATAGTGAGAGGCCCGCGCACCGCGATGAAGAGTGGCCCCCACTTGCCACAACTAGAGAAAGCCCTCGCACAGAAACGAAGACCCAACACAGCACAAATAAATAAATAAAAAAAAAGAATCTCTTTGGATCTCAGTTCCATTATCCATACAATGATACAGATGATTCACATAATCTCTGAGGTCTGAGATATCACAGTTATAAATCCACTATTGAGGAATCTTCCAGAAGTTGTATAATGACTCGCTAAACTAGATTTATAATCCAGATTTCTAGAGTTCCCATATTCATGAAGGTCCTAAACTAATTTCTGTCTTCTTAAAGTCATATGCATGAGATTATCAAAAAGTAGCAATTTTCAGCACAATTTGGACTCACTTGCGTTCTTCATTGCTTTAGAAAACAACCCTGCATAGCTTAAAATCCATCCTACACTGTGAAAACTCATGCCTACTTGTCACTAGTCTCCAGCTACCAGGGCAGCCTTTCTGTCTCACAACTATGTAAAGCACATGCCTGGCTCTGCCTCAGGACTTCTGCACCAGCTCTTCCTTCCGTCTGAAACCCTCTTGTTCAAATCTTTGTGAGTCTAGCTCTTTCTTGGCTCTATGGCCTGTAGTCACACTGATTCTTCAGTAAGGTGTTTACTGACTACCTAATCTATGGTGCCAACACCTGTCTTCAGCTCACTCCTCCATTTAGTTTTCTTCAGAGCATGTACTGCCATCTAGAATTATTTTCCTCATTTATTTTACTATTTCATTGTCTATTTCCCCAACAAAAGAGTGCACGCAGGAATCTTACCTGTCTTGCTCACTGCTGAATACTCAAGTCCCAGGAAGAATGCTTGGCACTGAGTTGGCGTTCAATGAAAGAGAAAGTGAGGGAAGTGGGGAGGAAGGGGATGGAGACAGGGGCAAATCTATTTTCTCCTTAATACCTACTGTTTTGCTCCATTTTATCATCGAAAAGAAAGTTTGTTACTCATGAAAGCATAGAAAGGTTTGATGACATCACTCTTAATATAGACAACGGTTTATTTTCAAACATGAGACTGAATCTGTTCAGTTGTACTTAAGCCTATATTTTAAGCCAAAAAATGAAGTTGTTAAAGTATAGATAAATGGCATTAAACTTATTAGAAGTTACTGTCTTTCAGGTATTGTGTCAAATATTTTTCTTTGTTCAAGAACCTACTGTATAGCACAGGGAACTCTACTCAATGATCGGTGGTGACCTAAATGGGAAGGAAATCTAAAAAAGAGTGGATATATGTATACATATGACTGATTCACTTTGCTGTGCAGCAGAAACTAACACAACATTGTAAAGCAACTATACTCCAATAAGAATTAATTTTATGTAAAATAGATAGCTAGTGGGAAGCAGCCGCATAGCACAGGGAGATCAGCTCATGCTTTGTGACCACTTAGAGGGGTGGGATAGGAAGGGTGGGAGGGAGATGCAAGAGGGTGGGGATATGGGGATATATGTATGTGTATAACTGATTCACTTTGTTATACAGCAGCAACTAACACAACAATGTAAAACAATTATACTCCAATAAAGATGTTTTTAAAAAAAGCCTAAACAAACAAAAAAAATGAATTAATTAAAAAAAATGCAAAGTAACATTTTCTATCAAAACTATATTTGACAGCCATTATATTAAAAAAAGAAAAAAGAATAAGATGGACAATTTCCTTTCCTGCTTTCTTTATTCTCTCCGCTGTATCTCATACTACTAACCACTCTCTCTTTCTTGCAAATTTCTTCGTTTCAAGACATTATCTTCTTTTTCTTTTTCTTTTTCTTTTTTTTTGTGGTACGCGGGCCTCTCACTGTTGTGGCCTCTCCCGTTGCGGAGCACAGGCTCCGGACGTGCAGGCTCAGCGGCCATGGCTCACGGGCCTAACTGCTCCGCAGCATGTGGGATCTTCCCGGACCGGGGCACGAACCCATGTACCCTGCATTGGCAGGCGGACTCTCAACCACTGCGCCACCAGGGAAGCCCGACCTCTTGCTTTTTTAAAAAAAAGTTAAATTTAAGGTCACACCTCTAAGTTCGATGCACTATATACAGATCATGCAGAGTATGACTATGAAGAGATACAAATTAGTCCATGCCAAAAAAGATTTACTAGGGTACAGAATCATTTTCATAAATACATATAAAAGTCTTGTAAAGATAGAAGAGGACTGACTCTTCAGGTTTTATGAGACACTTTCCAAAGTGATTCAGGGCACAAAATGTGCACTACTGTGAATACATACATGTGGCTAATACAGCCCATCAAAGATTTGGCTTCATGACTTACGAAACTAAATATACTGAAATGAGATTCTGCTTCTTAGCTGAAAAACCACAGAACCTATAAACATCATGTAGATAATTACTCCAAACTATGGAGATACAAATATAAGCACTTTATTTGAAAAAGCAAACACAAAAGATAGGTGTAAATTCAAAGTGTTTAAATGCTTCCATTTTGAATAATTCAGTTAAGAACCTATACAAGTTTGTTCCCGGAACCTAAATGCATCAATCACTAGTCTCCACTAAGGAAAATGAATTCTAAAAATTAACATGGTTTTCAATAATGCAAATTTCACTATTTATATAAAAACCTCGAGAGACCAATAATATCCAATAGCTTCAAAAGATAAGCTAAAGACTTTTTTGATGTAATCAATTTACTGATGTTTGTCCAGGTCTGTTTAATATATATGCAAGGAAAATACACTCACTCTATAATTTTTTATAAAATAGCAAGTAAGGAGTAGATGTAGGAGATGTAGAAGGGGAAAGAGAATTCAAAAAGCCCTTCTCTTCAGTAACTTCCACTTCAGAATCATCAAAAAGCAACCACTTCCCCTCATACTCCTTTAAGCTTTGCACTACATATGAAATTTTGTTTTCAAAACCACTCATGTTAATGCCTGTTTGGTCACTGGATTCCTTGTTTCTATCAGATTCATGGGTCCTATTAGTACTGTTAGTCTCAGAATTTCTATTTTCAGCAAATGCTGTACTGGCAACTTTATCAAGATTAGATGCTTTGTTGTATAACTCATAATTTGCTTTACTCTTTTGTCCTCCAAGAACTCCAATAGCGTCTACATTTTTCTTGTTCAAAACTTTACTTGGCTGGGTATTTCCACGGACTCTAATCCACACTTCTTCATTGTCATAATTTTCGACCGCACCCCTGGCTTCCTCCTCATTCAATGGTTCTGGCTTACCTATTTCACACACTGGTCGTTCAAAAACTTTTCCTTATGTAGTTCTAAACTGTTAAGGTCAGTGACTTTAACAGAAGCAGTATAATGCCCACTACTAATTGTAATGCCGCTATGCGTCACAACTGCAAATAATCCACAGCTGTTGTTGGTTGGTTTTGGGCTCCATTCTTCTAGTGACAGTTTAAGAGGTGTCAGTAAAGGAGTGTTGATCCTGGAAAGTCCACCACCATAACAATCAAACACAAAGAATACTGCAATAAGTACTAATATTCAGGTGCTTCTGTGAAGGATATATGGCACTTCCCCCCTTAATTTTATTTTCTCCAAGCCACTAGCCGCAAAGCACTTCAAATGACTAGTTATAACTTCAGGCATTCTGTCAAACGAAAGACTTCGTTCAGCTTCAGTATAATGATGGCAATTTTCACAGAAATATTTATCTTCTCCTACAATCCTCTCCACTGAAGCAAACTCTGCAATTGCCCATCTCAGGGTCTTCATTTCCGTTTTTGGCTCTGCAGAAATTTCAGAACTCTCCTCTACTTTGGAAAGTCCATCTTCTTGCACTGGTGCACTGATGAAAGAAGAAAATCTCTTCTTTCTGTTAAACTTTCACATTCTAAGCAACGAGTCCTTAATGCCAGCTGACCTTGAAATAATTTCTCCACTAGCTCAAAACCAATTTGCTCTGCACCTTTATTTATGGGCTTAACTTCATTAACAGGCATAAATAACGTGATTCCCTGGAGATTCAAGTACACAACCATGAGCTGTATTATCATTCTCATACTTCCCCAAGTCCTCTTCAAGATCATATTCATTTTCTTTACATTGTCCTTTGGATTCTTGGTTTGTTGTTATTTTACCCAGACTACAGAATTTAGAAATAATGCTGGGTTGCTTAGCTGCAGACTTTAACCAGTTTATTTTAACTCTTGATTTCTTTTGTGAGGGTCTTGCACTCTCATTTTCAGAAATGTACTTGGGGATTATTTTAGCAGGAATATCTAATGAATCAACTGTAGCTTTTCTTTTTGATCTGGTTTGACTCTGGTTTTCTTCCAAAGGCTGGTGTTCCTTAGAGACTTTAACTTTTTTCTTCATGTTACCAAATTCAGTGTCACTTTTTCTTTTCCCATTTACTTTTGGCAATTTTTCTTTATAGTCTTCCGAATGCCTCATACTGTCCATCTCCGTGCTCCACTCATTTCCTCTTTCTGATGTTTTTCTTCTACCTTACTAGATAACTCTGCCACATTTTTTACTTCTTTTTTTAGGAGTTGGCATGTTTCTTGAATGTCTCCCAAAATACACTGTAATACCTCCTGTGCATCATGCTGTAGATATCCTTCATACATAGGGTTGAGTTCCCCCAGTGTGTTAAGTAGTCGCTTTGGCTGAGTAGCAAGTTCATCAGTATATTTCTCTGGATTTAAGAGAAAACTAGCCTGAAGCTGTTCGACTGAAATGATCAAGGACTGTAAGCTGCATATTAGTTCATAACTTGCTGAAGAATCTTCTTTGCAATTTCCCTTATCTTTTTGACTGGCTTCACCTTTTAGGGCTTCTTTCTTCCCTTGAAATAATATTAAATAAGTGCTTCATGCCAGATTTAAAGCCAGGACAAAAATATAATACCTGAAGTACACTATTAAGATAACAAGTATCACCGAGATGATTCAGTCCCACAAACGGTAAAAAGTCTTCTCTCTTCTCACAGTTGACAGGTGAGGACTGTGCTGCAGGAACAACTTGATCAGTGTCAGACCTTCTGTATTCAGAAGTTTTTTCTTCATTTTCTTGAGAATCTGTGAAATCCGAGGCTCTCTTGGTTTCCTTTTTCTGAGAAAACTTCAAGGAAAGTCTGGGGGGTTTTTTTTTGATGGACTACCTCTTGAAAGCCCATTACTTTCACTAGGTACGACACCGGGCATTTTCTCTTCAAATCCCAAGGAGTTGAGAAGAATTAATTTATACAGGGACCTTGTAATCACCAATCATATCTAGAATATAACATTTTACCAGGTGCCGTATCTTCTGGTATACCATTTCTTGCTGCTGACTGTCCTTATCACTGGGGGTTGTTACATCAAAAATGTTTCTCCCGTAACTCTGGTCATGGCCCAGAGTGAGGTCCGCGGCGGTGACGCCGAGGAGTCCAAGCAGGCTGAGGGCGGGTGCAACAGGTGAGCCCCTGCCCCGAGCCCGCGGGGGCCCGCGACCCACGGAAAAGCTGGCCGGATCGCCCTCCCCGCAGGGGAGTGACCGATCGCTCTCAAGAGCAGGAACCCGGGCTGCCGCTCGGTCCTGCCAGGCGCAGGCACCGACTACATCCCTGAAGCGGCGACCGACCGCGGCCGCCCCCGTCCCCGCCCCGGGACGGCAAGGAGCGCCAGAAGCGGCTCCGCTCGCCCGGCGCTGGAACCGCTGGGGTCTCAAGACATTATTTTCTTCTCATTTTCCATCTACCTTCATAGCTGTTTCTTTTCCGTTCTCCTTCCTGAACTCAGCTTCCTCCATTACCTTAAAAGGTTGGTTTTTGCCAAAATTTCAGCACTTGTCATTTTTTCTTCTCTATCTCACAGCTTTGATTGCACATTTTGGCTGATGACCCATATATAGTTAGCACAGTCCTCTCTCCTGTGCTTTCTCATAAATTTATTTGCCCTCTACATGTTACCACTTACACATCCCACAGAAACCTAGACTTGACAAATGTGAATCTATGTAATCAACAAACCACTGTACAGGCTTACTAGGTGGCTGATACTATTCAAGCACTTTAATAAATATTAATTCACTTAATTTTTATAAAACTCTATAAAATAAGCATGATTGCTGTTGCTCCCATTTTAGAAAGAGAAAGCTCATTAATTTACCAGAGTCACTCAACTAAAAAGTGGTGGGAAGGAGGTTCTGTCCTGGCACCGCCATGGACCCAGATCTCCCAACCTGAACCCTAAGATGTATCCTAACCAACTCCCCTCCTCACATCAAAATTGCCACACAGTTCTAGTGATTTTTTACCTCCTCAGTACTTCCCTAATTCATTCTTCCTCTTTAACTCCACTGCCCTAGTTCAATCTTTTACAATTTCTTTTCTGAAACACCTCGTAGCCTTCTCACTTTTCACTGTGCCCCTTCCAACACATCCTCCCACACTGCCAAGAGTGATCACTTTAAGACCAGATCTAATCATGTCACGTCCCTGCTTAAAACCACTCAGTGACTGTGCACTGCCTTCATGGTAAAACCCAAACTCCCTAACATAATGCATAAGGCCAAGAAGCTTCATCAGCTATCACCGTTCTATAAATCCTACAGTCCAGGCCTACCATGTACTGTACAATTTCCTGAAGGTATAACGCTCATCCACAAATATGTGCCTTTTCCGATCTCTTCTTTTATCTTTAATCCCCCTCCGCATTGGAGGAGGTGACACTTCCAATTATGTTTTCATTTGTTTGTTTCCACGGCTTTATTGAGACATCTCTTGAAAGCTAGGTTCATGACTTCTATTTCTGTACATCAACCTCTCCTGTGGTACTTGGCACGTGGTAGGCAATGAGCAAAAAACATGATGAATGAAAGTATGGACAAACAAGTGAAATACCTTAAGCTTATCTTAAGTGTTTTATCAGACTAATGAAACAACCACTGAACAAAGAATGAAACTGAATTTGGCATTTGTGTTGCAGCTGCAGCCCTCTAAGCAAAGCTTTGACCTTAAACATCCTTTCTAATGCTACCATTACGATTCCACTCTACTAAAAGTCAATTGATACCTTTTGCCAGCACCAGTTGCCTTAAAAGCAGGACCACCAAGAAATATAATTCCACAATGCTGGGACTTGGATCAAATGGCATCAGATAGCAGACAGACTCTGGCAGTGCTCTGTGGCAATGTCCACATCTATTAGATTTATTTGCTAACTAGTCTTATTATCTATTTCATGTTGGGATTTCTTTAGGGTGTGGTAGAATGAGACAGATGGGTTGAAAGTCTTCCTTCAGGCATCATACAGATAGGATTGGGCAGATGGGTTCCTTTCAGATAATCAACCTTTAAGCCTGGAACACATGGACAAACAGAGAGAAAAAGAACATACCATATCTAGTAATAGATAAAAATATAGTTGGTAATGGACACAATTAAAAATAAGATTTGAAATGTATAAATCAAAACTGGAAAGTGGCATTGTGTCACTTCCCTTCAAAGGTACAGATTTTCACAAGCAACAAGTTTGAATTATAGTAATAAGTGACCTCAGAAACCTAAAAAACTTACAAAAAAAGACCACGCTTAGCAATAGAAGATGCCAACCTGAAATAAGTTTTGTAGTAACAAGAACAAAGCTCAATTTTATTGAATATTTCTATCAGTTAACTGGATGAGAATTTTATAGAATATTAAACAAATGAGCAAGTGATATTAATCTGGGAGGAAAAAAATCAGAAGCCAAAAGGATTTCCTCACTGTGGAAAGATGTGTTGAAATAATAAAAAAAAGACATAAGTAAAGAATATTGCACTTAGGTCTCCCTAAAACCCAAGTGAAAACAAAGTAATTCTTACACAAGTGTACAATGTAGAGATATGTATTTGAGGCAGCATATATGCAAAAAGAGAAGGAATTAGAGTTGATGAAGCAGTTGGCATAATCAGCTGGATGAAGTTGAATCTTTGGCTGTTTTAAAAGAAAAACCACATCTGTGGTGGAGAGCGCCCACGGACACCTCATTTCCAAACTCTGCCCTCCTTTACTCTGCTCACTGCCCCGGGACACAGCTGTCCTGGACACAGGACATCAGTGAGTGTTCCTTTACTCAGAGTTCTGGTTGGGTTTGGCTAAGTGGTAGCATGAACAGGAGACGAGGGAGGACAGAGAGTAAGATGTGGGTATTTACTCCCAGAGGTCCTTCTGAATACTGAGTGTGTCCCAATCACACAAAAGTTCATGGTGCTGTCTGACAACCATCTTCAGGCATTCACCTCCATCTCTGATTCCAGTAACAATCTCCTTCTCTTACTCGTTTAGGGGAAGGGATGATAAGGATACTCTCCTGTTTCTAGCCCTGGGGTTTGCCCCAGGCCATTTGGATATTTGTAAATGGTTCCTTCATTAAAATCTCCTCAATTGCCCAAGTTAGTATGCATGTACTTCCCGCAGGCACCCTTACAGATAAACTAGCATTTATTAAACACCTACTATATGCCAAGCACTTAGTAGGAGCTGTTATACTTATGGTTTCAGCATCCCTCTGAGGTAGGTTCTATCATATGCTACAGATGAAGTGATGGAGGCATCCAGAGGCTGATTTACTTAAGGCCAAACATCAAGTAGGTAACCAGGTTGGATGTGACCCCAGGCTATCTGACTTAGAGCCCATGAATATAGCCCAATTCTGCTATATTCATTTCACTCTGTTCAGAATAAGTCATGACTTATGCTTATACCATTAATCTGGAGAATAGTTCTTTCCCCCTGGCTTCATACTTTCAGAGGAATTAAACAAAACAAGTGTGTTTAGTGACAATTTCAGGAAGCCTGAGGTGATCTCATAACTCAGAAATGTGGAGGCAGTGTAAATTTGTAAAATCTTTCCGAAAAGCAATTTGACAATATGCATCCAGGACCTTAAAGCATGCACTTACCCTTAGACCCATTAATTCCACTTATAAAAGTCTATCCTAAGAAAATAATCAGAGATGTAAATAATGACTTAAGTACTAAGATGTTCACTGCAGAGTAAGTTACAAGGACAAAAAAAAAACAAAAAAATCAAAACCTGAAATTACCTTGAAGTTCAACAATAGAAAAATAGTTAACTAAATTATTATGTAGGTATGTATATGTATAGACTCACATGGATATGGAATATTAAAGCTATCAAAATTGTGTCTTGGAAATAGAATGAATTGAGTAAATTCTCATATTGTTAGTATAGGATTCAGAAGATTATCAGACTGTATACTCTATGTTTTAGAGCACGTGTGTTCATGTACACATGCACGTGTAAGGAAAAAAATGATTTTAGGACTACAAACATTAACTGCATCTATCTTTACATTTGGGAGTATATGTGATTACTTTACTTCTTCTGTATAACTTTCTACTTGCTTTTCTGTATTTTCCAGGTGGCACAATAAAAGCAAAAATAAAAATTACTTTAAAAACATCAATAACTGTGATTAAAATGATACAGCTATAATTATATAATCATAATAATAACTGTGATTAAAATAACTGTGATTTATATATGGCTAAAATAATAGGAACTGCATAACCTGAAAAAGAGAAGATTCAATAAAATGTAGATGAAGGGCTATCAAAAGAAAGAGTTTGACACTCGTCCTAAATAGATCAAACAGAAGAACCTGAACCAACAGAAATTAGAGGAAGAGAGATAGACTTTGTCTATAAGAAGGGAAAGAATTCTAACAGACTTTTTAAAAGTGGGAACATGTTGTCTCAAAATGTTTTGATTTTTCTGTCACTGGAAGCATTCAAGAAGAGGTTTGACCAAAATTTTTCAGGAAGCTTCTTGCAGTGATTTAAACTTTGGACAGGTAGTTAGGCCTAGAAGTCTCTCCTTCCAGAGAGTCTAAAATTTGCATGCTACTGAACAACAATATCTAAACATTTCCTCACCATCAGAGATTGTTTCTTTGGGATAAGGTATTTTTGTTTCTGAAAATTCTCTTTTAATCTCCTCTGTGGGGGCAAAGTAGAATGCCTTTCTGAGTTCAAAAGTAGTTCCTTTGAGGGCAAGGGACATGTCTTCCCATCATTGTGTACAACAGTTTCAAGTACAGAGCCTACCTAGAGCATCTTGGGTTTTTATTTAAGTAAGCCAGTGTACCAGACCTGGTTAAAGACCATCCCAGATCCACTCCATCCTGCAACATCCCTCACTTCCCAGAGGGAGGACCCTCATCTCCTAGCACCATTGCATCTCCCACACTGTGCAAACAGCCGTTTCCTTGAGAGACTCACTCTCACTTCACAGCGATTTCTGCCCCAGTATAGCACGAGCACACAGCTTAGCTTTCAGGTCTGTTCTCTGAAAGACGTGCACTAAGATAGCAACTGAAATTTTCCTGTGAGTTGGTTGATCAAAGGATAACCAATCCACCCTACAAGATCTTCTGTAAGAGTGAGCCACGGGTAAATTCTCACACAAAGAACTAAAGGGAGAATTGATGTGTGGCCTGAAGGAGGCAAAAAGAGCCCTGCAATGAGTATGAGGACCCTGGGACCAGATGGCAGCAGACAGCGGGTGGACAGGAGGGGGTGACCAACAAACATCACCTCTGTCTGTGTCCAAAGCTTGCCCGGGAGAAGCTTTACTAGCAAACTTCCTCCTTGCCTCAGCCCTCCCCATGCTCCCTCAAGCAACCCTGCTGGAGGACACCATCCTCTCCCAAGGCCTCTCTCTCCTCCCAATCCTGGTGCCCTTGCCTTTGACTCACCAACTTTCAGTTCCCCGCCTGCAATGAGCATGCACGCCAGGCTCAGAACGTTGCTTCTGTCCACAGGGAATTCTAGAGTCCCCATCACATAGAGGCCTCTGAGGGATGGAAGATCTGTATCCACAAGGACAGTCCTGTCTGCAGAAGGAAAAGAAATTGCTCAGACCCATAAACACAACAAGAATTACCTCCTCTCTCCAGCGACCTGCACTGTGGTGCTCCAGGCAGTGCAGGAGCTGCTTCCTTTGCTGCCGGGGCCAGGACAGGGGCAGGAAGTGGAATAACAAATGGTTTTCCAAAGGCTAGGCTTTCATAAAGAGGCAGGGGAAACAAGAAGGCATGATGCATAAATTCTGCCATCGTTTCACAAACTGAGGGTCATGGCCAAAGGCACTGCCGATGCCCCAAACCCTGCCCCAAGCCTACTTTAGTGCAAACGTCCAGATGAGCTCCACACCCTTTGACCCCATCCCTCCAGTTTGGCTCTCATGTCTGAGAGGTAGACAACCATACAGACGACCTTGGCCTCTGAAGTCAGACTATCTGGATGTGAATTCCAGCTCTGCTACTGTCTGACTGCGTGGACCAACAATTTTACCCCTCTGTGCCTCAGTTTTCTAATCTGTGAAGTGAGGATGATAATAAAAATACCTGCTTCATTCATAAGGTTTTTGTGAGGATTAAATGAATCAATAGACCTAAAGGGCTGAACCATTCTCAATTCCCCAATCCCACCACAAAAAGCCCAGTGTCTGGTACGTGCTCAATAAACGCTGGAAATTTTCATTATTAGTACTGCTGTCCATTAGCTTTGGCAAAGCTTACAGAGCTCATGGGACAACTTAAAACTTATTCTTCATTTCCCCTTCCATAAAAGCAGTTTCCATACAACTTCAGGAGAAAGAAACATTGATTTCTGTTTGAAAGTAACAATAGAGTAATACATGAGTAAACATTCACCTTTAAAACAGTAAATATTTCATGTGTGCCAAAGTATTAAGTGTTACTTTCTGAGGCTTAGTAGTAATTCAATCCAAATTAAAGATATCAAATAAACATTTCTGCTTACATCTTAAGTATCATAATCACTGACACATGCAAAGATTTTTAAGGATTTTTTAAAAAAATTTATTTTGTTGTAGTTGATTTACAATGTTGTGTTAGTTTCTGGTGTACAGCAAAGTAATTCAGTTATACATATATATCTATTCTTTTTCATATTCTTTTGCATTATAGGTTATTAGAAGATACTGAATATAGTTCCCTGTGCTATACAGTAGGTCCTTGTTGGTTATCCACTCTATATATAATAGTTTGCCTCTGCTAATCCCACACTCTCAGTCCTTCCTTCTCCCACCCCCTCTCCCTTGGCAACCACAAGTCTATTCTCTATGGCTGTGAGTCTGTTTCTGTTTCATATTTAAGGAATTTTTTAACATAATCTCGCTTCTCATTCCAGAAAGCAATGCACCTGTTGTTCTTAAGGACCTGCTCACCCAAATTAACTTCTCAGGAGTTGTCTTTTCTGGTTCCTGCCTACTGCTCAACGGATAAGACCACCACACCTTCCTATGGCAGAGAGTAGATGGTTGTGAACCAATCATTTACCTCTTCCTCCTGGTTCATAGTTAGATTACCTTTTCTAACCTCCTCTACGATTAAATGAGCCATGTGACTGAGGTGTAGTCAATAAAATGTAGGCAGAACCGAAGTGTGACATCTCCGGACCTGGTCCCTAAATTCTCCTGCACATATTCCCTCCCTCCCCTTGTGTCTCAGTTAAATAGTAGAACACAGGTTCTCATGGTGTGGGCATGGGCCAAACAGCATCTGCATCACCCACTCATCCATCAGAAGAAACCCAAGTTTTAGCTCTGCTGGTAAGCCATTCATGGTCTCACACTGCATCCACCACTCCCCTGTGAAAATCTCTCTTCTTACAGCATAGCACTAAAACACATTATTGTAATTACATACATGATTATTGCTTGTAAGGAGGGAACTGTCACTGGGCTGGTCCTCAGTGTAATTATGTCTTTCTCTCCAACTGTTACTTCCTTAGGAGAAGAGAACATCCCTTTTTCAAAATCCCTAGTGCTTACTATGACATCAAAGATAAAGCTGTTAAATAAACATTGCCCAGATCTGTTGAGTTTAGTTCCCGACACCCCTTAAAATTCAAGTTTATTAGTGACTGATACAAAATGAATTATCAGGCTAAACAGATGAAAATAAATTTGCATTTCAACTTCAATTTCATGTCTGCTACTTTCCACACATTCAAATGAAAGAGTGAAATATCTAGAGAATGTTCTAGGTTTAACATATATTTTATAGATTCATGACTTTAACATGACTTCAAAAGCAAGATAGAAATTATTTCAAGCAAACACTTTTCAATACAAGAGTTCTATACAAATCGCCTTTATCTTTTCCAACCTATGGTCCATTCTACCAGTGTTTGGCTGTTGAATCTGATTGTACAAAATAACTGAATTTCTTCAATAAATGTTTTCTCTCATTCACAAAATACTTACACACAACACACACACACACAAAAGCATGATATTAGGCCTCTTTTGAATATACTTCTCAGTTAAAATATGTCTATTACATGGAATTTAAAGTTTTCCCTTTGGTCTTTAGCACATTCCCCCTTCGTAGATGTTTTTCTTTCTTTCTTTTATTTTTTTTTTTTTTACTGCGCCCTGAAGCTTGCGGGATCTTGGTTCCCAGGCAGGAGGTCAGGCTCAAGCTCCTGTGGAAGGAGCTCTGAGTCCAAACCACTGGACTAACAGAGAACCTCAGACCCCAGGGAATATCAATCAGAGTGAGCCTCCCAGAGGTCTTCATCTCAGCACCAAGACCCAGCTCTATACAACTGCCTGAAAACTCCAGTGCTGGATGTCTCAGGCCAAACAACCAGTAAAACAGGAATACAGCACCACCCATCAAAAAAAAAAAAAAAAAAAAAGGAAACGACAAAAAATTATGTTACATATGAAGGAGCAAGGTAAAAACCTACACAACCAAATAAATGAAGACAAAATAGGCAACCTACCTGAAAAAGAATTCAGGGTAATGATAGTATAGATGATCCAAAATCTCGGAAACAGAATGGAGAAAATACAAGAAATATTTAACAAGGGTCTAGAAGAACTAAAGAGCAAACAAACAGTGAAGAACAACACAATAAATGAAATTAAAAATTCTCTAGAAGGAATCAATAGCAGAATAACTGAGGCAGAAAGATGGATAAGTGAGCTGGAAGATAAAATGGTGGAATAACTGCCAGGGAGCAGAATAAAGAAAAGAGAATGAAAAGAATTGAGGACAGTCTCAGAGACCTCTGGGACAACATTAAACACACCAACATTCGAATTATAGGGGTCGCAGAAGAAGGAGAGAAAAAAAAAAAAGGGTCTGAGAAAATATTTGAAGAGATTATAGTTGAAAACTTCCCTAACATGGGAAAGGAAATGGTTGATCAAGTCCAGGAAGCACAGAGAGTCCCATACAGGATAAACCCAAAGAGAAACACGCCAAGACACATATTAATCAAACTATCAAAAATTAAATACAAAGAAAAAATATTAAAAGCAGCAAGGGAAAAACAACAAATAACACACAAGGGAATCCCCATAAGGTTAACACCTGATCTTTCAGCAGAAACTCTGCAAGCCAGAAGGGATTGGCAGGACATACTTGAAGTGATGGAAGGGAAAAACCTACAACCAAGATTTCTCTACCTAGCAAGGGTCTCATTCAGATTCAATGGAGAAATTAAAACCTTTACAGATAAGCAAAAGTTAACAGAATTCAGCACCACCAACCCAGCTTTACAACAAACGCTAAAGAAACTTCTCAAGGCAGGAAACGCAAGAGAAGGAAAAGACCTACAAAAACAAACCCAAAACAATTAAGAAAATGGTAATAAGAATATACATTTCAATAATTACCTTACATGTAAATGGATTAAATGCTCCCACCAAAAGACATAGACTGGCTGAATGTATACAAAAATAAGACCCATATATATGCTGTCTACAAGAGACCCACTTCAGACCTAGGGATGCATACAGACTGAAAGTGAGAGGAAGAAAAAAGATATTCCATGCAAATGGAAACCAAAAGAAAGCTGGAGTAGCAATTCTCATATCAGACAAAATAGACTTTAAAACAAAGACTATTACAAGAGACAAAGAAGGACACTACATAATGATCAAGGGATCAATCCAAGACGAAGATATAACAATTGTAAATATTTATGCACCCAACAGAGGAGCACCTCAATACATAAGGCAAATGTTAACAGCCATAAAAGGGGAAATCGAAAGTAACACAATCATAGTAGGGGACTTTTAACACCCCACTTTCACCAATGGACAGATCATCTGAAATGAAAATAAATAAGGAAACACAAGCTATAAATGATACATTAAACAAGATGGACCTAACTGATACTTATAGGACATTCCATCCAAAAACAACAGAATGCACTTTATTCTCAAGTGCCCATGAAACATTCTCCAGGATAGATCATATCTTGGGTCACAAATCAAGCCTTGGTAATTTAAGAAAATTGAAATCATACCAAGTATCTTTTCCAACCACAATGCTATGAGACTAGATATCAATTACAGGAAAAAAAAACCTGTAAAACATACAAACCCATGGAGGCTAAACAATACTCTACTAAATAACCAAGAGATCACTGAAGAAACCAAACAGGAAGTCAAAAAATACCTAGAAAAAAATAAACAATGAAAACATGATGGCCCAAAACCTATAGGATGCAGCAAAAGCAGTTCTAACAAAGAAGTTTATAGCAATACAATCCTACCTCAGGAAACAAGAACCATCTCAAATAAACAACCTAATCTTACACTTAAAGCAATTAGACAAAGAAGAACCAAAAAAACCCCCCAAAGTTAGCAGAAGGAAAGAAATCATAAAGATCAGATCAGAAATAAATGAAAAAGAAATGAAGGAAACGATAGCAAAGATCAATAAAACTAAAAGCTGCTTCTTTGAGAAGATAAACAAAAGTGATAAACCATCAGCCAGACTCATCAAGAAAAAAAGGGAGAGGGCTTCCCTGGTGGCGCAGTGGTTGAGAGTCCGCCTGCCGATGCAGGGGACACGGGTTCGTGCCCCGGTCCGGGAGGATCCCACATGCCGCGGAGCAGCTGGGCCCGTGAGCCATGGCCGCTGAGCCTGCGCGTCCGGAGCCTGTGCTCCGCAAAGGGAGAGGCCACAGCAGTGAGAGGCCCACGTAACGCAAAAAAAAAAAAAAAAAAAAGAAAAAAAAAAAAAAGGGAGAAGACTCAAATCAATAGAATTAGAAATGAAAAAGGAGAAGTAACAACTGACACTGCAGAAATACAAAGGATCATGAGAGATTACTACAAGCAACTCTATGCCAATAAAATGGACAACCTGGAAGAAATGGAAAAATTCTTAGAAATGCACAACCTTCCAAGACTGAACCAGGAAGAAACAGAAAATATAAACAGAGCAATCACAAGCATTGAAATTGAGACTCTGATTAAAAATCTTCCAACAAACAAAAGCCCAGGACCAGATGGCTTCACAAGCGAATTCTATCAAACATTTAGAGAAGATCTAACACCTATCCTTCTCAAAACCTTCCAAAATATAGCAGAGGGAGGAACACTCCCAAACTCATTCTACGAGGCCACCATCACCCTGATACCAAAACCAGATAAAGATGTCACAAAAAAAGAAAACTACAGGTCAATAGCACTGACGAACATAGATGCAAAAATCCTCAACAAAATACTAGCACATTAAATGGATCATACACCATGATCAAGTGGGGTTTATTCCAGGAATGCAAGGATTCTTCAGTATATTCAAATCAATCAATGTGATACACCATATTAACAAACTGAAGGAGAAAAACCATATGATCATTTCAATAGATGCAGAAAAATCTTTCGACAAAATTCAACACTCATTTGTGCTAAAAAAAAAAACTCTCCAGAAAGTAGGCATAGAGGGAACTGACCTCAACATAATAAAGGCCATATATGACAAACCCACAGCCAACATTGTCCTCAATGGTGAAAAGCTGAAACCATTTCCACTAAGATCAGGAAGACAAGGTTGCCCACTCTAACCACTATTATTCAAGGTAGTTTTGGAAGTTTTAGCCACAGTAATCAGAGACGAAAAAGAAATAGAAGGAATCCAAATCGGAAAAGAAGAAGTAAAGCTGTCACTGTTTGCAAATGACATGATACTATACATAGAGAATCCTAAAGATGGTACCAGAAAACTACTAGAGCTAATCAATGAATTTGGTAAAGTAGCAGGATACAAAATTAATGCACAGAAATCTCTTGCATTCCTATAGACTAAGGATGAAAAATCTTAAAGAGAAATTAGGGAAACACTCCCTTTTACCATTGCAACAAAAAGAATAAAATACCTAGTAATAAACCTATCTAAGGAGACAAAAGACCCGTATGCAGAAAACTATAAGACACTGATGAAAGAAATTAAAGATGATACAAACAGATGGAGAGATATACCATGTCCTTGGATTGGAAGAATCAACATTGTGAAAATGACTATACTACCCAAAGCAATCCACAGATTCAATGCAATCCCTATCAATGTCATTTTTCACAGAACTAGAACAAAAAATTTCACAATTTGTATGGAAACACCAAAGACCCCGAATAGCCAAAGCAATCATGAGAAAGAAAAATGGAGCTGGAGGAATCAGGCTCCCAGACTTCAGACTATACTACAAAGCTACAGTAATCAAGACAGTATGGCACAGGATAGAAAGCCCAGAGATAAACCCATGCACATATGGTCACCTTATCTTTGATAAAGCAGGCAAGAGTATACAATGGAGAAAAGACAGCCTCTTCAATAAGTTTTTCTGGGAAAATAGGGCAGCTGCATGTAAAAGAATTAAATTAGAACACTTCCTAAAACCATACACAAACATAAACTCAAAATGGATTAAAGACCTACATGTAAGGCCAGAAACTCTAAAACTCTTAGAGGAAAACATAGGCAGAACATTCTATGACATAAATCACAGCAAGATCCTTTCGACCCACCTCCTAGAGAAATGGAAATAAAAACAAAAATAAACAAATGGGACCAAACGAAACTTAAAAGCTTTTTGCACAGCAATGGAAACCATAAACAAGAGGAAAAGACAATCCTCAGAATGGGAAAAAATATTCGCAAACAAAGCAACTGACAAAGGATTAATCTTCAAAATATACAAGCAGCTCATGCAGCTCAAAATCAAAAAAACAAACAATCCAATCCAAAAATGGGCAGAAGACCTATATAGACATTTCTCCAAAGAAGATATACAGATTGCCAACAAACTCATGAAAAGATGCTCAACATCACTAATCATTAGAGAAATGCAAATCAAAATGACAATGAGGTATCACCTCACACCGGTCAGAATGGCCATCATCAAAAAATCTACAAACAACAAATGCTGGAGAGGTGTGAAGAAAAGGGAACCCTCTTGCGCTGTTGGTGGGAACGTAAATTGATACAGCCACTATGGAGAACAATACGGGGGCTCCTTATAAAACTAAAAATAGAACTACCATATGACCCAGAAATCCCATGACTGGGCATACACCATAAGAAAACCATAATTCAAAAAGAGTTGTGTACCGCAACGTTCATTGCAACACTATTTACAATAGCCAGGACATGGAAGCAACTTAAGTGTCCATCATCAGATGAATGGATAAAGAAGATGTGGTACATATATACAATGGAATATTACTCAGCCATAAAAAGAAACGAAATTGAATTATTTGTAGTAAAGTGGATGGACCTAGGGTCTGTCATACAGAGTGAAGTAAGCCAGAAAGAGAAAAACAAATACCGTATGCTAACATATATATATATATATATATATA
>NW_006778796.1:3983595-3996460 GCF_000442215.2 Lipotes vexillifer
ATATATGGAATCTAAAAAAAAAAAAATGATTCTGATCAACCGAAGGGCAGGACAGGAATAAAGACAGAGACATACAGAATGGACTTGAGGACACGGTGAGCAGGAAGGGTAAGCTGGGATGAAGTAAGAGAGTAGCATTGACATATATACAATACCAAATGTAAAACAGACAGCTAGTGGGAAGCAGCTCCATAACACAGGGAGATCAGCTCGGTGCTTTGCGACCACCTAGAGGGGTGGGATAAGAAGTGTCGGAGGGAAATGCGAGAGGGAGGGGATATGGGGATATACCTATGCATATAGCTGATTCACTTTGTTATACAGCAGAAAGTAACACAACACTGTAAAGCAATTATACTCCAATAAAGATGTTAAAAAAAAAAAAAAGATGAGTTAGACATGTCTCCCATCATCAGGTGAAGACAGACAAATAAATACAATGCAATATCCTTGGAATGATAATATACTTTTTCATTACATGGAGATTGACCTCATCTTCATTTTCATCGACTTCAAAATAGAAGGTCTGTCCAAGTGCCTATTGTAACAAAATTCTGTGAAAATGAAATAAACCTATTACCACTAAAGAATTTTGTAAAAGAATTCTCCTTGTATTACGGTAACAGAGATGACAGCAAGCATTGCAAGTGATGCAGGCAAAACACTTCCTCCTGACTTAGTATCTAGAGGAGATCAGGTCCAAATGGACCAACCCTCAGCTATGACAGCTTCTAGAGGATTTCTCTCTGTTCCAGGTGTGGAAAGTTAGGACCAATATGTCACAATGTCTAGGAGTAGCATGATTTCCATGAAGTTACTCAAGATGTTTCAGAAAAATCATTCAGAAGCAGTTATGCACACAACCCACTTAGAAACTTGAATGATAGACCACATCTAATTTAACTGTGGCCCAGTGCTTTTCACCTTGTCTTGACTTGGCCAAGTCTCCTGCATCCTACTGTGTCAGTGACCAATCTATCCTACTGAAGAGAATGAGCACTGGCATATGGGGCGAACCATCTGGAATTTCTGTTGCTCGATGGGAGGCTGATGGGGGAACATATCTGGAAAGAGACTCCAAAAAGAATTAATGAGTACCAGATGTAATTAAAGACTTCTTTCCCCCTCAAAGGAGCTCAGGACCAGCCATGGGGTGGTGCCTCTTGGTCCAGAATTACACCCTCTTTCCACTTGTTCATCCATCAAACACTAAACATCCCATCATCTTTATTTTAGTGTTTTTTCCCAAGCGGTGTTTGGGTTTTTTTTCTCCCCTGAAATGGTTGTATTTTGACAATGAGAAGGATAAAGCTTTATAAATAATATCTGGAAAGTTAACACTAAGGAAAAATCACCTGACTTTCCCCACATATCAAATGCAACTACAAAAATAAAAACAAAGAGGCATTAGTCTTCTATAAATGCATAGCTACCCTTAAGACCAGAAATCCTGAGCCAAATCAAAAGGCAGATATCTCTGACAGAAGGCGAGGGCTTCTTTGTATCAGGAATGATCTGACTACTATAGCTACAAAGCGTGCCATATAATTTCAAAACTAGATTTAAACTCATTTTTTCCCCCAGCAAAGTCAGGGAATCAAGGTCACTATTGTGTAGCATTCCAAGGGTCTGACATTCATCTAAATCCTGTAGAAAAGAGATCAAGGGCGAAGGGCACAGATCCTGGGAATAATGATGGGGTCTCGTGAATAAGCACAATTTAGGGCAGGCAGACCCACTGCTTGTGTTATATTCACTGTATCAGGCCCATAACTTAGGTGGTGAAGACAGTTTCCACTACAACCCTGCTATTGTCAGGAACACAGCCTACACCAACTTTGGACATGTCTCTGACTTCTAGGGGAGAATGATGGCATGCAAGGGCAGAGCAGGACATACAAGGAGTATTTGTAGGCTTGTTATTTTCCTGTACCTTCCATAATGAATAAGCTTGTTTCTACATTCAGTCTTAGCTCCAATACTTTCCCATAAATATGTGAACCAATGGAAAAATAAGTTTTAATGCCATTTCAATCACTATTAAGTGACCCAATCTTCCTTTTTAAAAAGAGAAGACTATTTTTAGCTCTAAAGTAACTATTTTAGATACTTAGATATACATATGTACACAGTCATTGGTAGTATTTTCTCTCCTTTGTAGTCATTTAGCTTTTGGTGACTCTAATGATTTATCCAAATATTCCATCTATCACGATATATGAGGATGGCTCATCCAAAAAAATTACTTTTATAATAGAATGTAAATTGTCATACATAAACAGTTCACAGGAATGAAAGGTTAACATGATTGAAAATGAAAGTCAAGTAGACTAATTTACAGAGATGTTGGTATTCATTTATAAAGAATTCATTGTCTTATAGAAAAATCAGAACAAAGAAGTGCTAGAAGATGATGCAGTCCTTCTATAACTATATTGTTTTCAAAGAGCTGCTAACTTTACAGCCTGCCTTTTTCATCAGATCCACACAGGTGGTTTCTTTATTCTACTCTATCATTTTTTTCAAACTGGTCTTAAATATAGGCAAAAGAGGCAGTTTTCAAAGTACCCAGAGGCACATGATTCAGGCCTGAAAGCCAGCTTCCTTACACCCTGAAGAAAAGCCATCTGCCTGCCTGGTGTGTGTATCTTTGGAGTGGGGGTAGGGGGAGGCTGCTCTCTTCACTCTCACCTCATGAGAAGAGTCCAATTTAAACTTCGGACAACAAATTCCCATCCCCTCCCCACACACACTCTCTCTGTGTCTTTCTCCATCACAGACAAACGTGCACAATTCCCACAGTAGAATCAACATTTTAAATTATGATATTTTAATTGATCAATAAAATGTTTAACATACAGTGCTTATCTCTTCCTCTAATCTATACCATCTGTTCTTCAAAAATATTTTGAATCTATTTAATAGGAAGGTCTTTAAGTAAAATTACCAACTGTATCAGATCAATCCTCTAAAGCCCAAATTCTGAAAGGAACATACCAGAAGGTGCTGCCATTTTTACAGAAATAGAAAAGAATTTGTGCCTTCTTTTATTCCAGCTTTCTTGGTTTTGTTTTGTTTTTAGTCTTGAGATGCTGTTATGCTGCAGTTCTCTCCATTAGGCTTCAAAGAATTCAGCGTGGCCAACTTGGTATTGCCTTTTTTTAATACAACTTTAATATTTAAAAAATTGATGTATAATTGACATGCAAAAAGCTGTACATATTTCACGTATACCACTTAATGAGTTTAGAAATAAGTATACACCCATGTAACATCACTATAATCTAGGCCATAAACCTATCTATTCTTTCCAAAAATTTCTTCCCACCCTTTTAATTAATCAACTTATTTACTTATTTATTATTACTTTTGGATAAGAACACTTAACATAATATCTACCCTCTGAGCAAATTTTAAGTACAGAATATCGTATTGTTTGCTATAGGCACTTTGCTGTACAATAGCTCTCTAGGATTTATTCATCATGCATAACTGAACATTGTACCCTTTGACTAGTGCCTCTTCATTTCCCCATCTTCCCTGTCCTGGCAACCACTCAATTTAAAAAATGGGCAAAGGAACTGAATAGACATTTCCCCAAAGAAAACATAACCAATGTACCACAGGTATATGAAAATGTGCTCAACATCACAAATCATCAGGGAAAAATGCAAGTCAGAACTATAAGATATCACCTCACAACCCTTAGTATGGCTTTTATCAAAAAGATAAAAGAAAACACAGATAACAAGTGTTGGCAAGAAACTGGAGAAAATGGGACCTTAGTGCACTGTTGGTGGGAATATAAACTGGTACAGCCACAATGGAAAACAGTATGGAGGTTCCTCAAAAAATTAAAAATAGAACCACCATATGATCCAGAAATTCCACATCTGGGTATTTACCCAAAGGAAGTGAAAACTGGACCTCAGAGATATCTGCATGCCCATGGTCATTGGTTTTGCCACTTGAAACAAGGTCCAAGGTGCTCTGATTATTCAGATGACTCGAGACTCAAAAAAACAAGCAACAGGATAACAACAGCCAAAACCTAGACCTTGCAATCCCCAGGAGACATAAAAGCGAAGAGCAGGCATTCTGATAAATTTGAGGTCAGATGTTGCTTTATCCACATAATTCTGTTACCTCAATATATCATTAATGAATCTGTACTATCATTAATATGATATATATCATATATCATATTATCACATTATCATTATCATATAATGATATTAATATATCATTAATGAATCTGAAACCTGAAGTTTCATGATTAAATTCCTCTCCATCCCTTGCAGTAAATGATACATTCATATTTGGAAAGGCATAAACTGATGTCTCAGGTGATCCAATTATTAAATTTTTACATGTGGCAGTTAGTGTTAAAGCCAAATGAGGCACCAAATTAATTTTCCTATGTGGGTTTTTGTCTTGATTTGTTTCCTTATGAAAAATAATGAAATCAACTTCTAGTAAATAAATATATTTTCCCAATTTAATCCTGAAGAAAAAACATGAAAGTCTATGAAATAAGTGATACAGCTCCATGTAGCAAACATTACAGTCAATGAGTTTATTTCCCCTTCAGCTCTTTTTTGAAAACAAATCCTCTCTTTTTTTCTCTGCTTGACACTAGAGAAGGCAATGTGTCCAGAAAACTATGAGATTCTTTACTTTTCTTTAATGTTATTGGTTATTGTTTTCTCAAGCTTTCAATTATTTCTTCCAGCTGGGGGGAAAAACCCCTCCAAAACACTATTAAATTCCTTAAAAATAAAATGCTTGTATTCTATTTGTTTTAAAAATTATATGCATTATTTCATAAATGCATAATTGATGCTTAAAAGAGAATTTAGAATATAGTACCTGACTAATAAATATTGAGTAAATAACCTCTGTTTTACATTTTAATACATTGTATTCAAGTTCATAACTTCTGAGCAAAGTAGTCTGTATTTTCCATTCCTAAGATCATGAAGTGCTTATGTTCTATGTAAGTATAAGAAATACTTCTGTAGAGGTGTTCACTGTTCTCAACATTTCCATTGTTATATATTTTAAAAATTCCCAAAGTCTTTAAGAATTTCTTTGTAAATTCCAACAAATTACATTTATTTAATGCTTGGGGTTTCCAAAATAACTTCCTTTCCCCTTGAGTTCAAATACATCCCAGAGACCATGAAGGCTCCTAAAACTTTTATTCACAATTCCCAGGTATTTCAACAATAATATCCAGACTTTACAACCCCTGCCATAAGTCCCAATACTCTAAAATATCTTCATACTGCTTGGCAAAGATACTGAAATCCCCATCCTTAGGTTTAATCCTTCTTTTTAATCCAGGGTGTCTAGAAATTCCCAAGAGAAGAATGATACATAAAGCAAAGCATTATCACTGACCAATAAGTTTATCCATTCACCCATTCATTCACTTAGCAAGTATTATCAAGTGCTTTGTTGGATACTGATATATGTCAAAGAAATGAATATAAATAAAATAAGGCTTCCCTTTCCACAGAGAGAAGTAAATACTTTTATGAGATTGATTGGATGAGTTTTTGGTGGAAGGAAGAAGTAGATCTGAATCCTTTTTAGTATTTGCTTCTGATATGCACCAAAATAATCATGGCAAGACCCAGACACTATTTCAAAGTAAGGAACATTGTGTCTGTTTCTCCCTTCTTTCTAGTGCCCATCCATCCCCTAGAACCCAATGCCTTCATTTGCTCATAACCCCCTAATGGCTGGAATCCCCATGATGCCCCACCTACCTACCCTCCACACATATCCAGGGTCTAAGTAGTTCTATAGTCCCATTCACGTCTCAACTATACCCCCATTCTCTCCAGGCTATAGTCACTGACACCTGACCAATAAAGAATTAGTGTAGGAAAAACACACTGGCTAATCCATCTACTACTATTTGCCCAAGTGCAGCAGAATGCTCACCTGATTAGAATTCAGAGAGACCTAAATGTGAATCCCAAATAAGCCATTCCTTGGGAAAATTGCTCAGTTTCTCTGATTTTCTGTTCCCCATGTGCAAAATAAGAGAACGGATACTTCATGGAGGTGATAGTAAGGATTAGGTGAAACATCACATATAAAAGTATTACAGTGCCTGCCCTTACCAGGCATAAAAGTATTAGCTATCATCTGTTTTTTATACCCAACATATATTCTTGCATGTTCGCTCTATGCCTGTCACTTCATTATTTGGTGAGCCAAAGAGACACAGGCCTGGCTCTCATGAAACTTAAGTTTTTGTGGAGGAAATAGACATCTAAATATAATCACACAGATAACTACATAGGCACAAACTGTGCTAAGTGGTAAAAAGGAAAAATGCAAAATATCATGGGGATAGAGTGCTCTAGACAGAAAAAGTAGTCTATATGAATAGCATAAAGTGGGGGAAAGCTCCATACACTCAGAAGACTGAAAAATAGCAAGGGTACCTAGACTGAAGAAGCTGGAGGACAGTGGTGAGAGGTGGAGGTAGAAAGGCAGGCAGGTGAGCAGGTCAGGCAGGACTTTGAAGGCTACGTGACAAATTGGAGACATTCTCCTAAGAGTGACATAAAGCCAACAAAGAGTTCTAAGCAGGGAAATTACATAACCACTTTGTATTTTTAAAAGATCACTCTGGCTGCAGTGGAGAAGAATGGAGTTGATGAGGGCAAGACAAGCCAGAGGAGATTACCTAAGGGGCATCCTAGTGGTTCACCCGAGAGGTGGCGAAAGGAGAGATGATGAAAAGCAGGCAGATGGGAGAAATACTTAGGAACAGAATATACAAGATTGGTTGAAGTGTCAAGAAGAACTGTGCAGTCGGTAATGGGAGACGACATCATGGGCTCAATCTGAAAAGCTGGGGAGGAGCAAGGTGGCAGCTGGGAATGGCAGACTCGTGCAGGGAGGAGAGGAAAAGAGGATGCTCTCCAGGGGTTTAGTTTGAGACACCTGTAAGTCATCTTACAGGTTTCCTCTTACAGTAGAGGTTTCAATTTGACAGTTGGACATATGGGTCTGATACTTGGAAAAAGAAAAAATACTTTCCTGGCTTTAAATACTGTCTATATGTTGATGGCTATCAAATTTACATTCTCAGAAATACCAGGGAAGCAGAGACAGAACGAGGAGAGAACTAGCATCAAGAAGTCGATGAGGGCTTCCCAGGTGGCGCAGTGGTTGAGAGTCCGCCTGCCGATGCAGGGGACGTGGGTTCGTGCCCCGGTCCGGGAAGATCCCACATGCCGCGGAGCGGCTGGGCCCGTGAGCCATGGCCGCTGAGCCTGCGCGTCCGGAGCCTGTGCTCTGCAACAGGAGAGGCCACAACAGTGAGAGGCCTGCATACAGCAAAAAAAAAAAAAAAAAGAAGTCGATGAGGGCTCAAGGGAATTTTTTAATCATATGGACATGCAAAAAGATGCATACATGCTGTTGGGAAGCATCCTGTAGCAGGGAAAGGTTGTAGACAGGGAAAGGAAACAATCTGGAGGGGAAGACCGGCATGTGATGCAGGGAACGCCAGGTGAGGCTGACCTTTGAGAGAAGGTAAAACACTTTCTCTGTTAGAACAGAAGAGAAGAAGGTAGGGGCACATGCAATCCATGTGCACTCATCTCCTTTCAAGAGGAAACTGAATATTTGTACCAAGTGTGCAAATTAAAATACACTGCAAAGATTGCAAACTTCGGTCACCCTTTCAGCTCACCTTTAAATCACATAATGTAAACATTAAAATCCACCTGACAATAACCAATCAGGGATGATCTCTATTACAAAACTTTTAGTATGAAATGAATCTATATATCTGGGCATTTGGCTTAGTTTCTCCCTAAGAAATTATATTCCCTCTACAACATCTGAATGGGGTTCTTTTAAAAGTAATTGAATTTATAGATTCATATGGGGGAAAAATGTTTGCAACGTTGTGTCTTCTTGTACTGGTGTGTCATAACATTTATTCACCTAAGTTTTAAGGGTTTTTCTTTTTTTCATATGCCTTGTTAAGTTTACATCTAGGGTTTTTTCCCATAAAACTTAGAATCTTTTGTCTATTACCTTTTCTAATTGATGATTATTATGATATAAGAATGCTATTGCTCATTATATATTGGTGTGGTTTCAGCTGTTTTACTGACCTCTTTTGTTTAACCATATTTCATTTGAATTTCTTGTATTTTTCTAGTGAAAAATAATGTTTACCAGTAATTGTTTTCCTCCTTCTTTCTCATCGTTATGCCCTTTATTATATTTTTTCTTGTCCTATTGCATTGTCTGTCATCTCCAGTCATAGGAGCTGTTTTGCTCCTGACTCTAAGAGAAAGTAATTAATATTTCACGGTTATCTTTGAACTTTCCTGTGGATTTCTTATAAATACTTTATATCAGGTTAAGAAAAATTTCTTCTATTTCTAGCCTAATAATTTTGGGGTTGGTTGAGCAGGCAATGAAATCAATCAAATGCTTTCTCTTTCATAAGTTGGTAAGCCTTTGTGGGAAATCCTCTTGTTACTCCTACAGAATCCTCTTGTTATTACCATGTAAACATTTTTCCTTTGGGTGGGGAGAAGATAAGTTTGACACACTGTGATAAAGATAGCTCTGTGCCCCATTCAAGAGGAAGACTGCATATTTTTCACACCAAGAAAAAAAAGCAGAAAATGGAATACTGTCAAAAAATCTTGCTTGAAATATTTGCTTAGATTTTATTTTTATTTTATTTAGATGCTTCTATGAAATAACTTTGAGAAATTTTCCCTTCAGTGTCCCAAATATGCTGAGAAACTTGTGACTGGACACCATTATAAACCTATAATTTGTTTCAATGATTTACTCCTTCCTCAGCACTTCTTAACCCATCCTCTCTGCCCCACTGTCCTAGTATGTTTGTTTTTTCTTCATACTCAAAGTTAGTTCCCCCAAATAAACAACACTTCCATCACTCACCCCCATGACTACATGGGCTCTGCAGCCTTGGACGTTTTAGGTCTTCAAGAGCCCATTCTTAGGTAGAGAGACAGAGTAATGTAGGTGAAAACTGGCACTGTATTTGATAAGGGGAGAAAGTTAAACTTTTTTGGCCGTTCTCTGGCTCTTCATATACTGAAAAGTGTGCCTTATTATTATAAAGAGATTCAAGGTACAGTCTTGGGGAGAGAAAAGTGTTCTAATGTTGCCTTAATTAATTACGTTAATAAATTTTTCCTGAAGTAGAAACATACTTGCATATCTAGGATTAAACTCTATTTAATCATTATATATGATTCTTCTAAAGTACAGGTACATTTGATTTTCTAAAACTTCTCATCAATGTCAATTAGATTAGCACCTAATATTCTTTCTTTGTGCTCTCTTTGTCTAATTTTAGAATCAATTTTATAGCTTTGAGAATGAATTCAGAAGCTTTGTGTCTTCTTCTGGGCTCAAAAAGTGTTGATATTTTGGTGATTACATGTTCCTTGAAGGTATGTTCTGAATTTTTTAAGAAGCATCCTGAGTGATTTCAGACATAGGTGGGCTATGGATTCCACTTTGGAAATCAATTGGCCCAGAGAAATTCTCCAACTTGTACAATAAGGTATAAATATTTTTGCTGTAATAATGCTTGTAAAAATTGGGGAAAAAATTTAAGTTCATCAGTAAAATAGTAGTTCAATAAATCACGTTACATTTTTTCTCTGGAAGAGTATGCAGTCATTTAGTAGGATGTAGTAGATCTCTTTTTACTGATATGTTATCTCCAAGATATACTGTTAATTTTTCAAAAGTCCATATGAATACTTAGGACATATTTTCATGCTGAATTGATTCAAAATGCAAATCATTAGTAGTTTACAACCATCTCAGTTGATCTCATGCATGCTAAAGTTTAAGAACTTCTGCTCTCAATCTTGGTTTCCTTGTGCATAGAATGTGGTGCCAACATCACAGCATCTTTATAAAGCTTCAGTGAGATAAAATAATATTAACACAATGCCCGGCACATAAAAAAAATGAACTCATTTTATTATCTTATTAAACAAATGAGTATATTATTACCAGTGGCACTACTATTAACACTATACTGTAATTACTGTTACTATTACTAAATGAAGGATCTAAATCTCTTTGATCTGTCATATGTTTCTGTAGCCTTATATTTACATAATGTATTCCTTTTTTGGCTCAAAAAATTAAATTTGAATACTTCTGCTATTTCTTGCAACATTTCTTGCTGATAATATTTTACGGCCTTCTGATTTTAACCCAGCCTCTCTGACTACTATCATTCAAGTAATGTGGGACCTTGTAGCAAGGCCAGCACTTGGCACTGAAGTGCTGGAATGGTCCTTATTATGCAGTGTGATTTGGGTTTGCCTGTGATGAAATATGGTGGAATTTGGATGGGAGAAGAAAAGATACTAAAATCGTAGAGTTGCCAAAAATTGTGGCTAAAGTTTTCCTCTCTGAGTGGGGCTTGAATTAAGCATGCTATGGCAAAAACTATTTACCAATAAAATACTCTATTTTCCAAGTACCAACCAGTCTCTCCCTTTTCTTTGTTACCTGAAAGACCTTGGCACGAAGCTACATGCCCCTTTGGTCCTAGTTCTCCTTTTCCCTTGGGGAACAAAGTCCACATTTCTCACACAGCTTAAGAGAAGAGACTCATAACCATACTTAATGTATAAAAGCTGTGATTTCCATGCAAACTGCTGCCTTCCCAGAAAAACAGAAAAGCCCTCTTTAGCAGTTCAAAACCCTTTAACTGTTTCCTTCCCTTTCCACTTGAACTACTGGGCTGCTCTGCCGGAAGCCTTCTCTGATGAATGAGATAATTTAAGAAGTGCGAGAAGCCTTTTTAATTCATTCAGACTCTTAAGATATCATTAAATACACACCAGGTACACACACCCAGAGCCAAAAAGACATACTGCACCACTCCGAAGATTCCCTCAGTTACAATGATTTCCTCACTAGTGCTACGATTCAGACCTGAACTAGTTGTCAAACAGCAGCACTTGGGTCCCTTTGCAGTAGCCAGTGTCATAGCTCTAAGCAGGCACTGATGTTTTCTCGTTTACCCTCTTCCTTTTATAGTTTCACCAAAAAAAGAAAACAAACAAAACCAGGTGCGTCCACGCTATGCAAATGAGAAAAGGTAACCTCTGAAACAATTTCCCAGCAAGCAGAAGATCCTCAAGCTGCTCTAGCTAACACCACAGGAGGTGTGTCAACCGCTCAGGTGCTAAGCCAGGGCGGGCCTGCGGGCTGGGGAGGCAGTTAAGTCCCCAGAGAGCTCCGAGCTCCTGCTCAGCAAGCCATGCCAGGCCCAGCAGATCCTCAGGTGCTGACCCACAGGAGGAACATCAGGCTCTGGTGCAAGGTGCGGGGAGGAGCTTGAGCGAAGGCCACCAGCTCAGCAGGAGAGAAGGGAAAGCCACTGGGAACACAAGAGTTCGGAGAACTCCATTGGCAAAAGGAATGAGCCTGGGGCTTCCCTGGTGGCGCAGTGGTTGAGAGTCCACCTGCCGATGCAGGGGACGCGGGTTCATGCCCCGGTCCGGGAAGATCCCACATGCCGCGGAGCGGCTGGGCCCGTGAGCCATGGCTGCTGAGCCTGTGCGTCCGGAGCCTGTGCTCCGCAACGGGAGGGGCCACAATAGTGAGAGGCCCGCGTACCAAAAAAAAAAAAAAGAAAGGAATGAGCCTGCGCTCTCTTGCACGGAGCATCCTCTTAGCTGTGGGAAACACAACTCACAGAGAGTAAGTTTCTGGCCCAAGGAACCTGAATAAATGCTGGCATTGAAGGATTCCCAGGCCGGGTTCTGCAGCAGACCACCAGGGCTCCCCAACAAGGTCAGCACCTGCTAGTCAGTTGCTAAGGTTCTTAGGGTTTCACCACCCTCCACCCATCCCTAATGTGCAAAGATTCTCAGAGTGACAGTGACAGCTCTCCCTTCAGCTTCCAAAACCCCTAGACACACTTTCACAGGAACCGACTAGGCAGTACCTGCCTCTCGCTCTCCTTTACTCACTCTAGCATTTATGGAATCTTGGCTCCACGCCAAATCTTGTGTTTTCCACTGGGATAAGTTGAATAAAATAGGGCCTCTGTCCTCAAGGCAACATAAACGTAAATAATAATTACAGAATAAGGAAATAGGATGGAAACAGGCCCAAGGTGTTGTAGGAACACAGAAGAAAGAGAACTACATCAAACGGGATTCGGGGACACTTTCTGGAAGAGGTGACACTAAGTTGAGCGTTCAAAGACAGAAAGTAGCAACTGGCAGAGGGTTAGGGTGGGAAAGGGGGTGGGGGTAAGTGGGAAGGAGGGGTGGGGCAAGTGCCAGGCAGAGAGAATGGCAAGTATAAATGAGCAGAGAGGAGAAAGAGCCGCCTCTGTCCGAAAACAGTAAGTCGACGCGTGCGATTGGTCGGCAGGGCGCACAGGGAAGAGCTGGGCAACGAGGTCAGATCACAAAGGACTCTGTGGTCCAAATCAATGACGTGGAGATTTACCCTAAAGGCCTTGGGGAGCCCCTGGAATATTCTACAATATTCTATACCCAAGACCAAGGCCTTCGGAAAATTGAAACTTGCTGCTTTTTTTGACAGTTAGGTTTTTCAGGTTTCCAAAAGGTTAACCTATTCTCAAAACAAAATAGGTTCTGAAGTCAAATTTCTAATTTTATATTTTGTCACTTAATTTTTAAAACATCTAAAGTGATATACATATAGAATGATACGTACCATACACAGCACAGTCCAAATAAAGAGGACTCTTACTATAGTTAGTAAACACTAATATGGTATTAGAGCAACCACCCCAAGGCATCCAGCCTCACTATGCCAACAACAATCATTCCTG
>NW_006778796.1:3996470-3997645 GCF_000442215.2 Lipotes vexillifer
CCTGCTGACCCACTGCAAGTCCAGCAAGGATGCCATCAATATGAATGGAAGAGAGGGTCTGAGATTCATCAGCATTCCATCCAGTTCACTGTTCATTCATTCATTTAACAAAAACAGAGAGCAGCTCCTCTGTTCCAGAGCTATCATGGACCATAGGAACACAAAGATGCGAAGTTCCTGTTGGTACTCATCACGTGCTGGAAGACAGCAGGGTGACGCCTGCCTTTTGCACCTGTGAGCACAGCCCAACCGATCCTGGCACAGTGCAGCAAGCTCACCACCTCTGTGCAAACCCTCCACACACTACTGCCACCTGAGAAATGCAGTCAGAGGGGCTATCTGACTGTCCTTAAACCAGACAAAAACCCAGCTCAATCCAGGTAAGAGCAATGTTTTTTTATCCATATCCTAACTTGCCATCAGGCAATGTTATCATGTAAATAAAGAGAGGCAAACAGATGGCTTCAGACAGGATCCAGGGCTCACAAAGCATCACTGATGCGACAAATGCAAGAAAGTGAGGACAAGCCATTCGACACAGAGCAGGCCCTAGGAGTACACAGCAGCCTGACAAACAGGATCCTGGTCTTAACAATACATCTGTAGCAAAAAGCAGTCACATCCCACCTATAGGTTTTTGTTTATTAAATGCTATTAATTTTCAAATATGGGGATATACCTCTAAGAAACAGATATTCCTAACTTTCTCTTAAAATATCCTTTATGGTGGTGTTGTGTCTGTTTATATCACCATGACCCTTTAGATCATAGCCTTTGAAGGGCTCTATTCTGATCCCTCCCACATGATTAAATAGGGATAGTGTAATGAACTAAACACACTCAAGGAATCTGGAGGCCTAGATTTGAATCTGTGCTGTCTCCATGACCTCTGAACTCTTTCTTGGACACCCCTTTTTGGTCCCATTTTCCTCAGTTATAAAATGAGAGGTAATTGGGGCAGAGACCACTAGTTGTCTCCCAGTATCTTTTTTCTTCTCCCTTAGTCACAAGAACTCCAATTTTTAGCTGAATACATTGTCACCTAGCCAAAAGATTACATTTCCCAGTCTCCTTTCCCATTAGTTATGGCCATTCGGGCAAGTTTTGGCCAATAAGATGTAAGAAGTTGTATCAAGTGTGACTTAGAGGTGGAATCCTTCCTAATTCCAGCTGCC
>NW_006778796.1:3997655-4029222 GCF_000442215.2 Lipotes vexillifer
CTGCTGCCTAGAATGTGGTTGCAATGGCTAGAGCTCCAGCTGACATCTTGGACCACAGAGAAATTTTGGGAATGGAAACAGCACATAATGGAGCAAATAGAGTCCAAGTTCCTGACACCACAGAACAGACATAAGAGAGATACACACACACACACACGCACACACACACACACACACACACACACACACACACACAATGGAATACTATTCAGCCATAAAAAATGAAATTTTGCCATTTGCAGCAACAAGGATGGACTTGGAGAACATTATGCTAAGTGAAATAAGTCAAAGGAAGATAAATACTATATGATATCACTTATATGTGGAATCTAAAAAATACAACAAACTAGTGAATACAATTTACAAAAAAAGAAGCAGGCTCATAGGTATAGAGAACAAACTAATGGTTACCAGTGGGGAGAGGGAAGAGGGGAGGGGTAATGTAGGGGGTAGGGGAGTAAAAGATTCAAACTATTATGTACAAAAAAAGCTACAAGGATATATTTTATAACACAGGGAACATAGCCAAATATTTTATAATAACTATAAATGGAATATAACCTTAAAATAATATGGGGATCCTTGAAAGCATTGATCTCTACCAGGGTTTTTATAAAGATCCGATACAGATGTGTTAAACAATAAACCAAGACAAGCATTAGATTCTGCATTTGATTTGTAGGAGCCTGCAGAGAGTATACAGTTTTCTCTCAGGCAGTTTCTAAACTACCACCCTCCTGGTCCTCCATGGAACGTTTACTATGAACCACCTCCACCACCTCGGTATCACTCTTTTCTTGCCTTCTGTTGTCTGACTTCTCCTCCTGGTTTCATGATTGCTCCTTCTCTGGGTTCTCTTCCTGCCATTTAAATTAGAATTTCCTCCAAGATATTGTCTCCTACTCCCTCCTTGCATCTCTCTCTTGGCTCCCATGCCGGCTCTAACCCTAGTTCAATCTCCAAGCCTTCCTTAGACAACTCTTCGAGGATTACCAAATCTAAATCCAGATTCCCAACTGGCTTCCTTCCCAAACTCCTGAGTCATCTTTTCAGCCTCATTCTCCTTTACCCTTCACAATTAATAAAATGCCAGGTCCTGCCAATTCTCCTTTCTTATCAAGTTTATGACACATACTTGTATTTTTTCATAGCAACCACCAATGCATTTATTGCTACTAGGAATCTTATAGTTTGTACTGTGGTGGTCAAAGTACTCTTAAAAGTCCTAAGGAAAATAACACATAACTCCTTTAAAAATTAGTTTTAAACTGCACATGGAGAAAGAAGTTGTTACAGTAGCAAAGGGATCACACCTAAGTCAATGGAAGAAATGTACCAGAGGTGTTTTACAGGTATACCTGTTAGGTTCCTCTCAGGCTAGAAGCCAAAGTTCCCAGAAGGGTCACACTTCTGGGAGACTGGAGTTAGGAGTTTGTAAAGTTATAAAAGTAGTGATTCTCTAGGTGCAGTAAGTGCCAAAAATAAATCCTAGGTCTCCTACACACTTCACACTCCAATATCCCCCCACCCAAATTATGATCCGCAAGCCCTGGGGAAGTATGTGCCCTTCTAGAAAATTGCTATGATCCTAATACTAATGGACTATGACAATGAGTGTGTTTCTCAGGTGAGTAAGGACAGAAAAGAGTTTGAAAATCCGCTCAATTAGACTAAAACTCCAATGAGTTCCAGCAAGTTAGCAAGCCATAAAGTGTCAGGGTCTACATGTCTTGGGCCCCAAGAGAAGATTCTAAGTAAGTTCTAATTAGCCCAGAAACAAGCGCCATGACTGAGTCAAGCAGAGATTGACAAACTGAGATTAGAGAAAGGATATCAACTTATTTTAATATTTTTTTTATTGTGTTCCTTTTGTCACTTGCAGAAAATGAAAATCTCTGCTGTGGTTTTAATTGAAATTTACTTTTTATGGGGAAAACATATACAGTTGTAAAAATACTTTAAAAAAAAATTTAACTCCTGGTTGTCTACCCCTGGCAAGGACATCTTATCACAGGTCTTGCTTGGTAGTTATGGCATTACTGCTATTCATTTGTAAAAACCCATTTGAATCACAGTCATTGCAACTAAAAGGAACTCCCTAGCCTCCAGTGTGTCTCTCAAATGTAAACCTATTTTAGGGACACAAATCATCTAAAATATAAAAAATAAAGCAACAGTATTTCTTCTTATAAATTTTAGAAGGCAATTTGCAACACTTGGGTTGAAAACAAGGAGACTGAAATCCCACTCTTATCCTTGATACAAAATGTCATATGTTTAGGCAATGATAATAATGTGTTTCATAGGATTCTACAATTTAGAAAACACTTGCATTATCTTAGCTCATTTGAGCTGAGTGTCACTAAGTTCCCTACCAGCTCAACAATTCTATGTATCCATATTTTACATATATATAAATGTTTACTTAATACAATTAAATTCATGGGAAAACACCACAAATACAACAAATAAATTGTTCGACAATCATTCATTTCATCAAAGGAGTCCATATCACAAAGGATTTTGCACTTAGATTGCCTTAAATAGTAAGCTTCTACGGTACCTTCTTAAATATTGGATATATAAAAAGTCAGTTTAACTTAAACATTTCAGAACTGTTTGGGGAGGCCTGTGGAAGTACTCGCTCCAGGGAGCTTGGGATCCTGATGTTTCCTTTCCGTGGGAAGGACATGGCCTCAACACCCTTTACCATGAAGCAAGGTTCCTGGAGGTCTGTGCTCACCTCTAAGAAACTGCCTAAAAGAAGGAGATTTATACAGTATCTAAAGGTCCTTTGATCTCTGTTTTCAGATTTTCTTTTTATTTGTTTATTTTTATTTGCTAATAATGCTGGTTGAAATTTCTGTGTTGAGTACCTCTTGAAATCATATTTGTTTGTTCTTCCCTTATATAATCTTAAAGAATAGCTTTCCCGGGCTTCCCTGGTGGCGTGGTGGTTGAGAGTCCGCCTGCCGATGCAGGGGACACGGGTCCATGCCCCCGTCCGGGAAGATCCCACATGCCGCGGAGCAGCTGGGCCCGTGAGCCATGGCCGCTGAGCCTGCACGTCCGGAGCCTGTGCTCCGCAGCGGGAGAGGCCACAACAGTGAGAGGCCCGCGTACCGGGGTGGGGGGGTGGGGAAGAATAGCTTTCCCATTCATGTTCTAAATAAGGTAAAAGAATTGTTGACTGTTATCCTTGCAGACTTTTCATTTCTGCCCTGAAGGAAACAAAGTGCTCAACATATTCGTGCTCCACTTCTCCCCTCACCCCAAAGCACTCCTCTCTCTCCCAAGAAGAGGCTTCTGGTCACCCACATAGAGATTTGGACACAGGCTGCGGCCCAAACACTGTCATCCGTTGCCCATCTCGGGGTGAGAAATCCCAGAGCAGGTCCCCAGTTACGTTCAAGGGTTGAAGAAGCCCCCTTTCAGGCAGTGAAGAGGCAATACCATAACACCTGGCAGGGTAGGTAGTAGAGAATAAAGAAACTAAAATCCTTTGACCAGTCTGTCTCCTGGTGTGCTTCAATTTCTGACTCACGTAAGCCAACAGAATCTAAATAATGTCTGCCCAGACAGGGAAGACAGCACAAATTGACCAGACCCTAAAACTCTCAAACCTTTTGAATTAAGTCAGGTACATCTGCTCTTAATTACATACATGCACACACTCTACACACATACACGCATACACAGTGGTAGATTAAAGACAGCTGCAAGTTCTTTGCTCTTCTTCCCAATGAAAGTAGAGCCTAATTCTCCTCCTTTGTATCTGGGTTGGCTTTAGTGCCCTGCTTGACCAAGAGAACGTGATGGTCATGATACTCTGAGTCTGCTAAGGCTGGCTCGGAAGGCATGCAACTTTCACCCGGGTCTCTTGGACTGCTCACTCTTGGGGAACTCCGCTTTAGGATGTTCCTTCTTGGATTCCAGCTGCCACACTGTTAGAAAGGCCAAGAAGCCCCACAGAGAAACCCACGTGGAGAGGAACCGAGGCCTCTCAGCTGACTGCCCTGACTGAACTCCCAGCCAATAACCAGTGTCAACCACCAGCTGCATGAGTGAACTCTCTTGGACCACCCAACCACGCTGGGCCTTTAGATGAGCCGAGCCACCATTGACGGCGATGCGTGAACGACCCCAGCAAGAATACCCCAGCCTAGCCCTTCCTCACAAAACTGTGAACAAAATAAAACGTACGTTTTAAACTATGAAGTTTCTAGGTGGTTTGTTAAATATTGATAGATTTCCAGAATACACACACTCCCGCAGTCACCATACTAATGCCATGCATCCTACAAAGGACCCCAGTAACTCAAGTTTAAATTAACTTCCCCTTCCCACTTGCTAGTAATCCAGAATAAACGGGGGTGATGGCTTGTGTGACTTTCTGTCCCATCCAAATGGGACAAGACCAGAATTTTGAAACTATTCAAGAGACAACACTGATATTTATGGTATTTGGTTTGTAATTGACTTTGCAGACCCAAATCTCTGTGTTACCTGTATCTTATCTTATATCAGTTATAATCTCGGGTAAGAAAAAAGCATATTAAGCTTGTAATGCTCTACTCTCAACATTTTATAGAAATTCCTCCCCCAGAAAAATTATTTCCTGATTTATGGTCATCTTAACTCATATCTCCAACCTCAACGTCTTGCAATTTAACAAGGAAATACGTTAAACATTGTTGACTTTGAACATCCCAGGACTTTGATGAGCCTCACTGCCATTTAAAGTACCCGAGTCCTGAAAATCAGAACAAACAGAAGAACTATTATGAAAGAAAACCAGTACTTCTCTATTCATGTCTTCAAATAAGGACAGTTCAAAGTAATATGGGAAAATGGAACACAGTGAATTCTACCACACATACATGCAAAAATAAAACCATGCTGGAGGCTATATGATATCATATCTGTACCCTTCAAAACAGAATCCTGCCACTTGGAATTATAACACATTTTCCTTTCATTAAAGCTGCTCTGTGAGAAAAGGGTGTCATCCTGTCATGGCTGAAACTCCTTCAGAGGAAGAACTGGAAGCATCAAATCCTCGCAGGTCAGTTCAGGACAAAACCTGGAGTACAAGTTAGCAGGATCATTTGTGAGGGTTTGCGGTTTGCATGATTTATTAGATAGAACTTGTTCCCACTCTGTAAGATGTCTTGAATGCAATTAGACCAATTCTCCCAGTATTTAGGAGGCAAAGACAATCAGATATACTTGTTTCTGTGAAGCAAAGTTATCATAAACTAAACTACAAAAGCAAATTCTCCATGATGACTTCAGCTCACTCCATATAATACCACCAAGAAGAATTTACAGCTTTCAAAATCCAATGTCTATAAAGACAGAATGCCTCAAAGGAAAATGGTACCATACTTAAAATAGTGATATCTTTTATTAGTACAGTAAAGTCCTATTTTTATGGAATAGGATGGGTCTGAGGTCATTCCATAAAATTGATTTCCCAGAAAATGGAAATAGGCAATTTACCCTAAGAATTTTATTGAGAAATTATGCTAGTCTATTTGAATAATGATGGGAATGTTCTACACATTTCCTTTATTAATGAATTAAAATACACAAAACATCATAAAATTATATTAGAGGTTCAAAAGTATCACTTAAATCTTCTTTACCAGCCACTTTCATTTTGTAACATCAGCAGTTCCATTAAAATTGTATTATGTAAAAATGGGTTTTCACTGTAATAATAGTTATTACCTATTTAGCTCCCAAGGTTGGTGTGAAAATTAAATAATAAGCCATTGGAAAGCAAATACAAAGTGTTGCTAATACCAGAGGCCAAGAGGGGCAGGCAGATGGGAAAATGAAGGAAAAGAGCACCTGACACATTAAAAATCACAGCGTTCATCAATAATTCCATTTTGCCAACACTCCACGCAGCAGTCATGTGTGCTGATGTTATCTCATTTAACCCCCTCAACATGATGATATATTAATTTTAACCCTCATGTTATAGATGAAGGTCGGAAACGTTTAAAACGTGTCTAACACCACACAGTTGGTAAATGTCAGAATCCAAATGTGAACACAGCTTTGCCCTCATCAACAGCCCATCCTGTATCTCCTAAAACATTGCTCCCTCCCCAGTACACCCTTGTGTCTCCTAACTGACCTTCAGTTTCTTATCCCATCTATCAAGGTCCTCTTCAAATGCCTCTTCCTCCCTGAAGTCATCTCTCTTCATCTTGCCTGGGACAAGTGTTTGATTCTTCATCTTGCCTGAGACAAGTGTTTGATTCTAAACACTCCTGGTGTTTATTACAGCTATTTGTTGTATTATTAAGTATTAGTATGTGTTTTATCAACCCAGCTAAGTTACTAGCTGTTTGACATCACGGCTGTATCCGATTTGCCTCTGGAGCACCAGATCAGAGCACCTGGTGTGGTGAGTGTTCAGTTATTGTTGGTTAAACTGAATTGGAAAGGAATGTTAACTTGAATTAAAACTATATTTGCTACCAGATGCAAAGCAGATACTTCTACCAATGGCTCATGGCATCAGATACCTCTTTGGGAAGTTTCTCCAGTTTCTCCACATGTATGTACCTAATGAGAATGTAGCAAGATTGAATTCCTCACATACAGTATATGACATATGCTAGGTATTCAATACATTTTTTAAAAATTCCAAGTGAAGGGAACAATGGGAACAGGAAGTAGAGAAGTATAAATTCAGTATAATATGGAGTCTGATTTGAGTGAATCAGAGCAAGTAGGAATGGTGAGTTTTTTTGTTTTTTTTTGGTTTTTTGCGTTATGCGGGCCTCTCACTGTTGTGGCCTCTCCCATTGCGGAGCACAGGCTCTGGACGCGCAGGCTTAGTGGCCATGGCTCACAGGCCCAGGCGCTCCGCCGCATGTGGGATCTTCCCGGACCGGGGCATGAACCCGCGTCCCCTGTGTTGGCAGGCCAACTCCCAACCCCTGCGCCACCAGGGAAGCCCAGGAATGGTGAGTTTTTAAATATATATATATGGTAAAGAGTTAGGGCTCTGGAATCAAACTGTCTGCTTTCCTGGGCCAGCCTTTTTACTTATTAGCTGGGAGAAACTTGGGCAAGTTACTTAACCTCTCTATGTCCCAAATTCCTCAGCTATAGAAAGGAAAATAACAACAGGATCCAAATCAAAGTAGTTGTGAGGAATGATCGAGAAGACCCATGTAGAACACTTAGTGCAGTGCATGGCAGACACCCAGCACTCAAATTATAGTTGCTGTTCCCATCATTGCCATCATCAGGAACATCTTAATTCTTAGGACTCTGTTCAAAGGAAAAGGCATTACTTTCCACAGACTTGTAAAATCTGATAGCTGTACTGGGTCGATCCTGTGAAATCCAAAGATTCAGTTCTGGTATGAAATTATGGATGCGGCATGGAGAATGCGCTTCATTCAAGCAATACTCGGTGTCTCTTTTGTGCCAGACTTGGGTGAACAAACTGACTTGTTTCAGAGGAGGCAGGGAGTGAAAGAAACCAGAACAACCAGAAAGGTCAAGAAGGTAAAACCACAAGTAGAAAGACGAGATGAATTCAGTCCCAAGGTCCATCAGAGGTCACAATATCAGGGTTTGCCAAAAAAATCAAAACAGAAGAGTAAAGCCAGTACAGCACCTACAAAAGACCCCCAAACTAGGGCTTCCCTGGTGGCGCGGTGGTTGAGAGTCCGCCTGCCGATGCAGGGGACACGGGTTCGTGTTCCGGTCCGGGAAGATCCCACATGCCGCGGAGCGGCTGGGCCCGTGAGCCATGGCCACTGAGCCTGTGCGTCCGGAGCCTGTGCTCCGCAACGGGAGAGGACACAACAGTCAGAGGCCCGCGTACCGCACAAAAAAGAAAAAAAAAAAAGAAAGAAAGAAAGACCCCAAACTAAACGGAACAGATTAAAACACTGGCAACTATAAGATAATTTTCTGGAATTAGGGCTTCTTCGAGGAGAGAGGCAGCAAGAAGTAAGGACTTCATTTATTATATATTACAAATCTGTTTTCATTCCCTTATTTTTCCAACTGAAAACTACATAATGAACAATAATTGCAGATTTTTAAAATTTTAACTTCTCTAATGTTTACAATAATACTGAAGGACCAAGTGGGAGATACTTCAGACATCCAGTATCTGTGCCCGCCCATCCCCCTGCCGCCTTTTTCCAGAGCACTGATCTGTGCTCTTTAAGAGCAGCTTCACGGAGAACTCGGGTCCATCTTACAAGCTGACCATGAACAAAGGAATGAAGGATGATGGAGAATGCCAGGGGCCCCAGCAACCAGGACACACAGTGGATACAGTCAATGCAGTGCCAAGCAAGACAGCTAAGACTGCTCCTCGCTCAGCATAAAGGTCCCAAGGATACAAAAAACTTGGCAACCTTCAAAAGCTTCTCTTGCTTCCTGCATGCAGTGGGGGAAACAGTTTGCTCAGTGGGAAAATCCATAGCCCAGGGCCAATCCACTGGCTACATTCATCTAAAAGAAGGCTGAGGCAGAACAGATTTTTCCTTTCCAAATAGGAATGACTCATGAGCTTGTTTATTCAAAAAGTTCCATCCTCCATGGAGAGAGGTGGATGATAAGGGGGTGGGATGATAATAACAGTTTAAGTTTGTACCGGTCAGCCCGCTCCCTCTGTCCTCACGTCTCTGTGCAGTTACAATGTGCACCCCACCAATGCCCAGAAGGTGGTCAGCACGTTTTAACCTTTCTGCCTTCATTTCCCATCGTAAATAAAGCAAACAACACCACCACTCTTTTCATTTACCCTTAGTCCTTTTAGAAAGGAAATGTACTTAATTGGTTAAGAATAAGGACTTGGAGTCAGATCATCTGGTTCAAAATCCTGGTTGTGCTGAATTGCAAACTGTGTGGCCCTGGGCAAGTAAGTTAACTGCCTTGGACCTCTGTTTCTCTGTCAGTAAAAATGGGAATGATAATATTACCTGTACTGCAGAGCTATTGTGAGGATTAAACTAGTTAATATATGGAGAACGATTCCCAAATATTGTTAGTTGTCAACAAATGCTGACATTTATTTCACAGATGACCAAATATTCTTTTTCCAGTACTGATCTTCTTTTATTCAGTATTACTTTAAGAAGTTCAAATTAAACCATAAATGGAAATACGTCTTAAGAAATATATCTGTTGTATGAAAAACATTTTCTTCTCGGGCTAGGGAAATTTTCTAGTAGTTTCAAGAATTCTCTCCTAAGAAAGAAGAATTTTGTAAGTATGGTGTGTATGGTGTGTATTTCCGTACCTCTGAGGAATCACCTTTCCCTTCTTATGTAAACAAAAAGAGAGTTCTAGGTAGATGGATGATGGATAGATAGGTGATAGATTAGGTAGCTGATAGATTGATATAATTTTATTTTTCTATTTGATTTATCTGTTCCTTTTCCATCATCTTTGAAAAATCAAGGCAACAGAAGACCTTGTCATTCTTCTCAGTCCTATATTTAAAAGATTCACAAAGGCAAAAGATAGGAGGCATTTGAAAATTGCTTCTTTCCATATACCCTGTGTCTTTCAAACATAAGGATACTAAAATTTTCTGTAAATCTGTTCTCTGACACATTAGAAAAATTATCCAGCTAGTGGATTAGTCTAACTCCTTTTGGCATGGAGACCATTTATCCCACCTTTAATGAAGGTAGGCTGAACTATTTTTTCTGGTTTTTACTGGATTATGAAATTCCTCTCCTGTAATAATCCAAAAGAGAAAGTGGTAGACATAACTGCCTATTTATTGCCACATTCTTTACTGTGTTGTTCAATATATTTAAATGACAGATAATCCCCAATTAGATTGGCACAGTTCAGTCTGTCTGTGATTATTTACCCCATAGATTGTTTCACTCACTGGGTAAAATCAGGACGTCATCCCCAGGGCCTGGAATGGTACCGCTGTGTCCTCCCCAGCCCTTCTCCATGCCTTCCCATGCTTTGGGGAGGGACCATTTTAAAACTGACTCAGGTGCAGAGGAAGAAACTAGAAAACAAAAGGAAGATAGCAAGGGTAACTATGAAAATCTGATTCACTATGATAACTTACAAATTCTATCCTTTATATTAGGATCCTGGTGACATTTTCACTTCCCAAAGAAGCTGCCTTTAGATATTTTATAACGTTCCATAAAAACATTTATCAGGCATAAAGAAGGTAATTATTCAATCCTTAGAAGACTTCCTCCACTTCTAGGGAAAACATATTCTACTTTTGTTATTAAACTTTTGTGTTTTGCCTTTACTATAAATACTACAACATATGTTTATCACGAAACATTTGGAAAATGCAAATATAGAAAGAAAAAGAAAAATAATAATTGTCTACTATCTCACCACCTAGAGATAACTGCCATTAACCTTTTATTTGTATTTCCTTCCAGAATTTCTCAGCATTTTTACATAATTTAGATCCTATAACATGCAATTTTACATTCAGTTCTTATTTTACTTGGCAGTTTTTCACATGCATTTTGTAATGTCATTAAAACTCCTTGTAAACATGATTTTAATGGTTACATAATATTCTATCACATGAAAAGCCCACAATTTATTTAATCCCTAATGTTTGGCATTTAGGCTTTGTCCACTCTCTTTTCAAATTATAGAGAATGCAGTGTGAAATATCTCTGTGAAAATCTGTCAGTAATCATGATTTCTTCTTAAAATAGAATCTTAGCAATGGAATCACTAAGTCAAAGGGTATGATTTTCTCACAGCTCTTAATGCGTATTAAAGGCAGGGCAATCATCTGAACACCTCTCACTGCAATAATTTACATATAGTTCATAAGTTACAACTGGTTTTTATTGATTCTGCCACTGATGATCAAGTGGCATTTTCTTTTCAACCATCCCACTGGCCTCTTCAAGAAACTGTAGCAGAAATCTAATAATTTCCAGTGGGGACCATACCACGCCAATGTGAAATGTACCCACACATTCTTTTCTGGAACATGATCCCTGGTACAGAGTCAGAAGGGCAGAGAGATTGTCTCAAAAGTGGAGGATGAAAAGCTTCACAGATGACCAAACTCTCTTCTTCCAGTACAGATCTTCTTTTATTCACCATTCACTTAAGAAGTTCAAGTTAAACCATAAATGACATTAGGTTCTTTTAGGGGAAATATATTTGTTCTATGAAAAATATTTTCTTTTCCACCTAGGGAGATTTCCTAGGAGATTCAAGAACTCACATGATGAGGGAGGGAATCTCATCTATTACTTGCTAATTTCACAAGCATAAATAATGAGTGCCCTCTCCATCAGAACAGTCCTAAAAAACAGCGATGCAAAAAGAAATAAAATGTCATGCTTGCTCCCAAGGAGCAACTGGCATTGTGTAAGTATGTAAGTAAATACTGGAGGGGCAGAACGCTAAAGGGAGTACCTGACCAAGGGAGGGAGTGAGACCTTGCCAGGGGAGGCTTCCTGGAGAGAAGCATCTGAGATCTGAGCTGCACTGTAAAGGCTTGGGACCTACCCAGGTGAAGTGGGTGAGGGTGTGTGGTGAGAGTCTGCACTCCAGAGGGGTGAGCACGTGCGGTAGCAAGAAATGAGAGATCACGTGGAAGAACTATAAGCAGTTTGGTGTTGCTGAGTCACAGAGCTGGAAAGAGGCAAGTGGTAGGGCTAGAGGAATAACCAGAGGTCAGAGTGGGAAGGGTGACAAAGATGGAGGAGCCAAGGGTAAGCCCTGGGTTTCCAGCAGGTGTGGTGTCAGGTGGAGATGCCCATTAAGACAGACATCGACGAATTCAGTTTGGGCCATTTAGAGTTTGGGGTGTCTTTGAAGCCTCCAGGTGGAGATACACAGCAAGCAGGGGATGGCTGTGAATCTGAAGGATGGGAAAGAGCTCTAAGTCCGAGAGATGGATTTTGGCATTATCACCCCAGAGGCCATATCTGAAAATCTGAGGATGGTTGTGAGAGCTCCAGGGGACTACAGTTTGGAAAGACAAAATGCCTAAGGTCAGAACCACGGGGAACACCTGACTATTTTGTCTACCTGACCCAACTCTCCAGTGGTCGTGGCCTAATTAGGGCCCCGGGATAACTTAAAAGTACATGGGTTGTGGTCAAGTAGAAATCCTAGGGATAGGGAGGGTGAGAGGGAGGGAGACACAAGAGGGAAGAGATATGGGGACATATGTATATGCATAACTGATTCACTTTGTTATAAAGCAGAAACTAACACACCATTATAAAGCAATTATACTCCAATAAAGATGTTAAAAAAACAAAAAAGAAATCCTAGACAATTTAATTAACACAAAATATACCCCACACCATGGAAGCCAGGCAATGTTTTGCAACAAACCCTACTCAGAAAGAGGCTTCAGAAATACTTTATATTTGTTCAATATCCTGTAATAAACCATAGTGGGAAAGAATGTGAAAAAGAATATATATATGAATATAAAAAGAATATATATATATATATAACTGAATCACTTTGCTGTACACCAGAAACTAACACAACATGACGGTAAATAAACTATAATTCAATTAAAATAAAATAAGAAATATAAATATTTTGGGCTTTCCTGGTGGCGCAGTGGTTGAGAGTCCGCCTGCCGATGCAGGGGACACGGGTTCGTGCCCCGGTCCGGGAAGATCCACGTGCCGCGGAGCAGCTGGGCCCGTGAGCCGTGGCCGCTGAGCCTGCGTGTCCGGAGCCTGTGCTCCGCAACGGGAGAGGCCACAACAGTGAGAGGCCCACATACCGCAAAAAATAAATAAATAAATAAATATTTTATAAACACCAATAATGCCTCTCTAAGTTTCCTCCCAGTTTTGTCTCCTTTTCAATACTATACCCTAAATACCCAGGTGGGGATAGGGTGGGGGTATTTGTTGAGGTGGCCACTAACACCACAAAGTCCAGAAAAAGATGTTCTTACTTCCAGTGATATTTCAAACAGGCAATGACCAGTTTCTTTAAAACCCTACTCCAAGCTCCAAAAACCCTTAATTGCTTCAATTTTGTATCACGGATGTTGGAAACAAACATTCTTCACATTTGTCATCTTCACCCTCATTTATGGGAAGGTTGAAACTGTCTTTAATTGAACAAACTAAATCTTAAGGTAGCTATTCTAAGCAACGTTGTGATGAATGAATTTGATCATTCTATACCATCCTGCCTTAAAATAAGAACCCTTAATGGACAAGGACATGTTTAGTCTCCTGCAGAATTGTGAGATGTCTATATAGTTAAAATCAAGCTTCTAGATGACTATTTTTAATATAGAAAGAAGAGGGGAGGAAAAGAAGCCTAAAGAGTTAAAGCTATCAGAGGCATACATGGAGAACCAGAAGAGAGGAGTGTCTTGGAAGACTAAGAAATAGAGAATGTACAGAGAGTAGAAGTGATCTTGTTAATAGCAAATTTCCAATAAGAGAGGGAATAAGAAGTGGCTATTGAATGTGACAACTAGAGCATAGTGATCAAGATGAAGAGGGTCCCAGTGGAGTGATGGAGGTGGCAACCACTTGGATTACAGTGGATTGAGGAATGCACTGGAAGTAAGGAAGGGAAGACGCTGGGTCTGATCCTGCAAAAAGCTCATTAAGGAATGAATAGCCTTAAGATTTGAGACCCTCAGCCTTTGATCTGTCTTCCCAACCGTTAAATACGCTAGACTTATCTTGAAACTGGAGTCCATGAATTTTGGTTAGGACCAACCTTTGTGATGAGCCCTCACCCTGCTTTCCTCTCAAATTTGTCAGTCAACAACAGCCACCATTTGAGATGGTCTCCAACTTGGTACGTGAGACAAGTATTGCCTTCTCCACCTTAATCCTTCATCTACCCCAGCATTCTATGGCTCCACATCAAGAGGAGGCTAGTATTTTGAGAAGTTTGCAGGAGTGATATAAACTACAGGAGGATTTAGGGTCAATGAATTTTGTTTTGATTTGATTTTTTTAATTGAGAGGTGACAAAGAGTCATTTGCTGATAAAACAAAGTTCAGAAGATGTTAGAAGGATGGGATGAGTTTAAACAGGAGAAAGGCTAACAGATCCAGAGACCAGAGAAAAGGAAATAAACTTGATCTGTGGGGAAAGTGATGGCAAATTTACAAAGACAGTATCTGATCGTCTGAATATTTTTATATGACTGTCAACAATATTTGCAACTAGCCCCCACTGAAAAGACAACATGGTTGAGGTAAAGGCTCTTCAGAAATATTTTTTGTGTTCCCCCAGTGTGGGTTGCTTCACCCTCCTCCTCTCTCCCATCTTTTATAATGCATCATGGACACCAAGAGGAAATCAATGGAGCCACAGTGTTGGAGGAGCATGAAAAACCTGCATTGGGGTCTTCAGAAACCTGGGTACCATCTTCACCCAAATTAGCATACATCCTTACCCCAAACCCACTAAGCACCCATACAATAACTTTCATCAGCACCACCTCCTCTGCTTCTTCCCAGCATTGGCCCACGTATACCCTAATTTCTGCTGCCTCTGGAGTATCCTGTCTACCAGGTCCCCATAATGACCAGCACAATCCTGTACACAGAATAAACCCTCAACTAACTGAGTGAGCTGAAAGGCCCTATAGCAGAACACCTCAACCCAAAATGTTTTTTCTGTATTACATATTCACTGTATCTCTGAATCGGTCAACATATAGATGGAACTCCATTATTTATTCCATTCTTGTTTTGTCAAAGAATTTTTGATATTGCAAAAATTGTACTACTTTTCATAGAGCTCTCCATTAAACAAAAGACATGCCATATTTAAATTTTGACATTATCACTTATACCCTACACGATAGAAATCAAGCAATGTCTTAGAACCATATTAATAATATAAATATTTGTATAACGAATGGCAATGTACTAGTTCTGTAACTCCCTGGGTCTTAGGAGGTTTCTGTCCCAACCTGTATAAGATAGGAAAATTGGCTATATATACAAATAATTAATTTTAATCTAACTCATAAGTTAATATATGCCAAAAAGGTAATTTGAATACCTTAGGGTTTACATGGTACAACAGAAAGAACACTGAACTGAGTTGGAAACCTGAGTTCTCATCCAGGCTCAACCACTGATTACTGATGTGACTAAGTAAACTATTTAATGATTAGGCTTCCATGCCCTCATTTGTAAAATGAGGCAATTGGATAGGACAGCTTGTGAGGTTCCTTCCCTTATTAAAATTCTACAACTCTATGAAGCATCAGCTTTCTATTTATTCAGCATGTTGTAATTGACAAGCCAAGTGAAGCATCTCCCAGTTAAACTGACCCCTGCTGAAAAGCCCTGGATTCCAGCCACCCACAGTGTCCTTCCAAAGAGTCCTTAATACAGAAATCTTCGCACTAAGTGCTGAGAGGCACGTCATGCTGACGCAAGTTGCCCAACCCAGAATGGCCACCCACAGATGGTCCAGTATCCTCTGAGGGGGCCTGACATGAGAGCTCCCCCAACAGGTAGGTTCTCTACAAAATAGGGGCTGACCCAACCAAACGTATCTCTTCTCAGGGGAATTTGAACACAGGACATCCAGAAAGGAGAGAGATGTAAGATACTATTCTTTGGTAACAGTTATTTTAAAGGAAACATATTTCTTGATTATTTAGTCATTTGATTGACATTCCCCAGTGACCATAAGACCCCATGAAGTCAAAGACCATTCTATCTTGTTCACTGTTGTCACCTCCCACACCTCACATGAGAGGCATTCAACAAAGCATTTTGAGTCACCTAAAGGAAAAAAGTGATAAAGAACTAGGGACAGAAAGAGCAAAGGCTATGGCAGCTCAGAAACAGATATAAAAACAAAGAATCCCTTCTCGGTCCAATAAGCATGAAGAGGTCATCGTCGGTACTTCTAGTTTACATACAGTTTTAGTCCCATACCTTAACCTCATTTATTTATTAATTTAAATGGAGAAATTAGATCATTTTCTGATTAGCCCGGGCTCTTCTCTGACATAACACAAAAATGCCACTGGAAATCAAAGGAAAACTCAGCCTTTGAAAAGATTTATCCCGGCTGCAAATGTATAGTTAAACAGACTCAGGGTAAACAAAAACAGACAATGAAATACATTAGAAGGCGCTTATGAGTCATTTAGTCTTTGAGAGTTTAGCTTTTATGAGTTAGAAAGATTTCACAGAACCATCTGACTTATGGGGAGGATTTGTTTACCCTGATTTCCTGAAATTACTGGGAACAATTACAGTTTTGAGATACCCTGAATTTTTCTTTCCATTTGGTGGGGGCCTAATGGCTCATCTGCAGATCTGGACTCCTGTGTGCACATATGGTCCATAATTCATGAAATGTGCTTATTTACATGTTGTAATTCTTACTTTCCTATGTTTTGAAATGCACCAATTCTTATATCTTTCTTTGACATGCAGACATATATTTTAGCTGTAGGGGTGACACAATACGGAGTTGTCAGACATAAAAGCATTAGGGCTCATACTTGCCCTACAAACAGTATGATGGGAGGAATATGTAAAATGACTGGAGGACGTTCTGCTGTACCAGGCAATTCTATTTGATGAGTTAAAACTCACCTGAAATAGTTGGCGCCACACCTTCCCTCACCTGGAGAATTACTTGAACTTGGCCTTCACCTGAAACTGAACACAAAAAACCGTAACTTGGATGTGATACAAAGATTATCTTAATACGAAAGATATTCATGTGTGAGAATGATGGCTTTGTGCTAAATTCTCCCCAACCTAACTAAATTTTCAAAATAAAAAAATGAAGTCCTTGTTAGTCTAACAATTGATTTCCAATATTTGATTTTGATTTGTTTTATTTGCAGTGAGCTTTCCAAAAGAATTGGCACATAAATAATTAGGGAAAAAATTCTTTCACCATATGTTCTTTGGAGGCCAGTGTTGGTGAGCAGGCCACCCCTCATATCCTATTTCCCCTCCATCAGTTTGAAGGCTCAGCTTTTAGAATTCATATATTTTTCACCAGTAGAGTTCAGATCACCCATGAAATGTATTTGCTTTATCTTTATCCAAACAAATTGTCCTTTTAATGAAGCCTTTTCCCCACCCCGCTTCTCCTCCCATCTTCCAAACCAACTGAGCACATTTAAAAGGACTGGGGTTCATTAATTTTAAGCGTTCAATAAATTAGTGGAAATAATCAAAAGGCCTGATTCTTTCTGATAATGACAATTTGATGTCAGTATAAACCAGTAGATTAAGCTGGGAACATATGCTCCTTTGCCAAGAGAGGCTGCTGTAATTAAATAGTGAATGCATCTACAAGGTGCTCTCACGCCTGATTAATTAGTAATCAGGTGCGCGAACTCCACTTTTCAGTAACACCTTGTCTCTTAGTGGTTAATTACCTTTCTGCCTTATTCGATGCCGTGGAGGCCAGCACCTCCCACCACCGAAGGACCCAATGATGCTGAAGGTTGCTGCCTTGGGGCCTTGGTCCCACCCATGCTCTCCTTTTGCCTCTCCCTGGAGCCCTAAACCCTTTCCTCTACCACAGAATGGAGTAGACCTAGGATCATTCTTTCTAATCACAAAGCATAAGCTTCAGAACATTACAAAGAAAATAATCCCCCAAAACACCCATGATGAGACCTCTCTGATTCTATTCTTATCTTGTTCATTATTCTCATTTAAAATTTTTCTGTAATAACCTATAATGGAGTATCATCTGCAGAAATACAGAATCAATATGCTGTATAACCGAAACTAACATAATATTGTAAATCAACTATATTTCAATTTAAAATTTTTTCCCATTATAAAATGCATGAGTCTGTGGCTTTCTCCTTCCACTGTACACACTTTTTTGACCAGGTAGAATGGCCAACATGTTCTTTATGTGCTCTACTTTATCATCACTTCCAAAGCTTTACCTATATTGTTTCTTTATACTATTGCAAATTTCACCCACTTTTCTAACTTAAATAATAAAAGTAATTAATAATAAAGCCACCAGCTTCACATCTCTTTTTTTCTATAATGTCTAACTCATCCACTTCTGCTCACAGTGAACTATGCATTTTCTAAAGTTTAAAAGCATTTCTAAAACCATACAGTGATACTTAGCCCAAGCTCTCTTTCAAATGAGCAAATACCACACTGTGCATCAACTGTGGTGAATTTAGGATTGTCTCAGTCCTTAGCTCTGTCTTTAAATCTTTGAGGGAGGGACTTTTCTCCTGTACCTTAAGACACTAGACATTGTTGGACATGTAGATACTTCATTTTCATGGACCAATCAGAAATCCTAAATTTATACTGCTCTACTCTGTATGCCAGAACTTAACTGGCAATTTTGACAAATTAAACAAATGGATGCAGGAATTAACCCTTTTAAAGGAGGCAAAAGACAAAATGGTAAAAAAGATAGGTTCCATCAGAAAGAAAAGAGAAAGGGAATATGGCAAAATGACATCTAAAAACATGTAAAAGTCTGTAACAATAGAATACCCTTGTACAAGAGAAAGGAATAAAATATTGTAATGGAATCAAACTCTAAGAAAGGTAAATTTTTTTAAAATTCCAAGAATCATTTGGAAAGGGAAGTCAGTTCATTTAAAGATGTTATAAAAATATTATCCTTGTACTCACAGATATAGAAAACAAACGTATGGTTACCAAAGGTGGGGAGGAGGGATAAACTAGGAGTTTGGGCTTAGCAGATACACACTACTATATATAAAATAGATAAACAACAAGGACCTACTGTACAGCACAGGGAACTATATTCAATGTCTTGTAATAAACCATAACGGAAAAGAATATGAAAAAGAATATATATGTATCACTGAATCACTTTGCTGTACACCAGAAACTAACAAAACGTTGTAAATCAACTAGACTGAAACGTCATTTTCCCCACTATATAGAGGAGGGAATTTGAAGTAGAGGGAAAATAATCAATGTATCCAGAATCCCCTGGGTGGAAAGGATACCGCCAGCCAGTACAGTATCAGGAACTGTAGTTATGACGATTATGTAGTCATGACAGGCAGAAATGATGATTGCCTGGAAAACTGAAATGGCGAGCCCTGGACATACCCGACCCCCAGTACAGGTTGTCCCACTCTCCTTCATCCATCAAAGCCCTTACCCAGGCCCTGCTCCTGGTGAACCAAGGCTCCCTGGAGCAGCGAGCACCTCGGCACCGGTGGCTGCTGATCTGGGTGGACGCTGACTTTGTTCAGCCTCTACAGGTACACAAATGGCTCCCACCTCCAGAACAACCTCTTCCCCAAAGCAGACACTGAACCTGAAACATGCTTTGAAAAGCTATTGTTCACTTTATTAAAGCAGGTGTGTGAATATCATTCAATCTGAGAAGAGAAGCAGTTTCAGTATCACAGGAAATGGAACAACACCACCAAAAGCAGGAAAGATTAGCAAAGCCTGATTTCCTTATACCACAGGCCCCCTGCAGGCTGGTTCTGAGCGTGGGAGCAGAGGGCTGTTTCTTCCCAAACACCGCTTCTAGGCAGAGAGAGACCGCAGAGACGGAGCGGGAAGTGCATGGGTGAAATCCAACAGCCTGGATTTGAATCTTGGGTCTTCCAGGTCCTAGATGCGGGCACCGGACAAGTTCTGAACCTCACTCACTTCTTCTGAAAATGGGAATCATTGTACTGCCTTACATCATAGGGTGATTGGGAAGAAAAATGGAAAATCCAGGTAACGTGCTTAGCATAGCGCTTGGCTCAAATGAACAATACGTGTTAGTCATCATCAATACCGTTATTACGACAGGCTCATTATTCTAGGAGCCAGTTAGCAAAACCCCAAAAATATGCTTTCACTCTTTTGACAGCTGCACCTAATCACGATAAGCCCTAGTATTTGGAGCTGTAAGCAACTTAACCAGATCCGCTGAAGTTTGCTAAGTGCTTTGACTCTATAAAAGCATAAATGCAGTGTCATTTTCAATTTGGAGAAATACCAAGAGGGATAAAAATCATTTGAGAATAAAGGTATTGACTCAGGAAGAGTTTAAGAGCCTAATACAAGCTGTGACATTGTACATATGCTTTCTCAGTGCTTATGATTTCTGATTTTGTATTTGTAATATGAGAATGGTTAATCTCCTTTGTTTATCAATGGAGCCTCACTGCCGTTGATCCTTCCAAGATTGTAAGAATATCTGGTTGGTCCTCAAAAAGAAAAGAAGCCTTTGGGTCAATTATAGCCAAATTATTCTGATGAGTGCTACATGATCTAAGCTTGCTATAAACACAGACATCTAGGAGAAAGAGAGAAACGTGTAAGAAAATGGCTCCCGGTGAGAGAAAAGAGAGTTACTCATGTGGATCTGATTCTCATGCCTGCCAGAGTGATGTGTTGGCAAATTTTGTCCTCACGAGGGCCCCAGGGAAGAGAAAAATTAATTGATTCTCTCCCAGGGCAGGTCCCATTTTCTCTTGGAATTTTGGAGGGAGAGAGTACCTGCTTACCTAAAAAGAAAAACCAGCTGGTATCTTAGGAATAGATCCCTTGCCTGTTTTCTTCTTCACTCGATCCCCATGCTCACTTTGCCACTGAGGACTGTACACGTATTAGGACCTCTCGCTCAGCTCACATTTATCTAGCATGAGTCAGCTACTAACTACACGTGGAGAGAACTGGAAACAGCAACTGCTTCTGTGCCTGTGAGTTGTTCCAGTCTCACCTGACTCATGCCTGCTCTCCCTCTCTTTTGGCCCTGGACCCAGTTCCAGGGCCATCGTCATGGGCCAGCTGTCGGGTTGGTCCTCTCTCTGCATTTTCATCTTCACCTGCCCTGTCCCCGACCTCCACCTCTTCTCACACTCCTGCACCCTCCTGCTCTGTTTCTCCCTCCCTGTTCAGTTCTTGCTCCCCAGAAATGAGCCTCATTCACTCAGCCACAGAGAAGGCTTTCTTGTCAACTGGTCCCTGAGCAGCTAAAGCTTGGATTCACAGGACCACTCTTGTCTGATTCCAGCCTCTCGGAGAGAGCCACTGAGTGACCTTGACCTCGTCACCCAGGATCTTTTCAAGACTTTCACAGAAATATGATATGAAAATCCTTCCAACACTTGTGAGTCTTCTATTATTCCCAATAACATTCACTCACAAAAAGGTGTAATTTTTTTAAGAGTAAAAGAACTTGATCAAGATGCTGAGAGATACATCTGCATTAACCAGTCCTGAGAGTTAGCTCAATTAAACCTTCTTAATTAACTCAGAGAACAGTAACAACTGTTATTCTGACTCAGAGCAAGGTTTGCCATGCTTGCACAGGGCGTGTGTGATTCCTGGGCCCTGCACAGATCTACAGAACCAGAACTTCCGGGGCCGGGGGACCTGGGAGCAAGCATTCCAGCTGTTTTCCCATGATGCACACTTAGAAAACACTTCTTGAAGGAATTTTACAAACTTTTCCATACTCTACTCTTAAAAATGTGGTTTTTACTCACAGGTAAAAACCTGTGAGTAAAAGTTTCTCTTAGCAAGTGGCAGGTATTCTTAGCAAGTGAGGAAAGGAACTCAGGTTAAAAAAAAAAAGAGAGAGAGAGAGAGAGAGAGATCCTTATATTCACAATTCTTACTTTTCATCAATTATACCAAAAATTTGAAAACCAAAGTATACTTCCAAAATATAAAATGTAATGTGATAATTTTAGTAGTATAAAAGTTTTATTTTAATAGTTATGAATGTTAATGTGTTTTAGAGAAAGCAAGTAGGTCATTAAACCCATGATTTTATGGATAATATTGCTTTAAAAAAAGACAGGTTTTAAAAATAAGGCAGTGTGGGAATTGATTTAAGAAAAAAATCAAGTAAGTAATAGCACAGGAGGCATAAGGATGTGACAAAGTGTGAAGGCGGTACTCAAATATGTAAAGTTCAAGAAACACAGAGGAGTTAACAAGTACAGCTTTTTCCTACAAACAAGAGAAAGAAGAACTGGTTTACAAGGGTGGGTAGGTACATAAGCTTAGATTAAAACAAAACAAAACAAAACACTAGTATACTAGAAAAAACACTGAAATAGAGTCAGAAAAGCCAAGTCAGGATACTGGTTATACCACCCATGACCTGTGTGAACGGAGGCCAGCCACCAGCATCGCTGAGAATTAGCTCCTTAATCTTGAGTGATTCCTTGAAAAAGTATCTGATTCTGATTCCTGAGTTTTCCTTCCTTCCTTCTTTCGTTCCTTTTCTCCATTTCTTCCTTCCTTCTCCTTTTGGAGAAGTTGCTTGTAATTGAGAGGCAAAATCCCTTTTCACATCCGCAGCTCCTGTTCCGTTCTCTATATTTTTGCCATAAAGGTTTGTCGTGCATTTCCCTGAAGTCAGCTCTCTATATTACCGGTACCAATCCTTGGGGATCTTTGGGGAATGAGTTTTCTATAAGAATGTAAATTAATTTATTAACTAGAATGCTATAGATTGCCTTAGAGGGCCTCGGCATGGGAATGGCTGCAGATTTTCAAAGGATTATGATTCTGCTCTGTTCATAAAATCCTCCCAAAGAGCTCTGGGGAGCCAGCTGAGTCCTCTCTCATTAGAACCTAACAAGATTCCTTCTCAAGGAGTTGCATGGGGTCTCCTAGACCAGCTGAAGAACAGAAGGGTCTAGGCAGCAGCCTGCTCCATCCCAGTGCCTTAGCGCTTTGAGAAAAGAGAAACCTGGGCCGAATTCCTGCTCGCCTCACTGCCAACTTAGGAAAACGTGCCTTATTTTCAGGATCTCCCAAGTTAACAGCATCTTTTCTGAGCCTTCTGGGTGATGTGACTTGAGTTCTTTTTTGAGACAATAAAGTCCATCTGTCTTTCTATCCACAGCCCACTTGCCCTCATAGACAAGAGCCCCGGCTTCTTGCCAAACAGCCTGCCTTTATCCTGGTGAGGGGGACATTTGGAAACAAGCATTGACCAGCCTGGCTAGACGTGTCTTTTTTTTTTTCAGTCTGATCAGAAGAAGGTGGTACACGAGAGCCTCCAAGCCTAGCAGGCGGACTTTCTCAGCTGCCGCCTCACACAATATCCCAGCTTGGCTGCATCTCTGCTGTGTGAACTCGGGCAGGGGCGGGGGGGCAAGTGTGAATGGCTCAGCATCTGATAGGAATTTATCACCCACCGGCTGCTGGTTGGGCAGGGGATAAAGCAAGAGGAAGGGGGCTGTGAGTGTTTAATGCACACTGCCATAACCCAACAGTTTTCCCTAAAGAGCCTCTTCCCAATATAAAAGGACAGGGTCAAAAGTAAGTTGACCCCGGACAGAATGTACAATTATTAGAAGAGAACTGTGCAGGAACAGCTGCTGGGACCCCACCGGTTCCGCATCAGGCTTCCAAGAGTCAGAATATGAATAATCAACTCAAGGGTGTTTTCTCCACCCCTCCTCACCCCCACCACCTCCCCCAGCCTTGTCCTCCTGTTTTGGGCAAGTCCTATTGCGTTTCTACAGGAAGAAGCATAGCCCTCCCTAGCAGCTGCAATAATTGTGTCCCTATTGTGATGAAGACCTCCTCCTGGCCACCCCCCTACAAGTGGCCATTGTCAGCGCGGAGTCAGTGATTACACGCTCCGCCTGATGCTTTGGGGGACCCAGCTGCCTAAGTGCTGACACACGAGTGTGTGGAAGGCCGGGGAGGGGGCCGGTGGAGGTGGAGGCAAGAGGTGGGGGGAGCCCACGGCTGTGAGATGGGACTCTGACATACCAGACCTTTTGCATAAGTCAAGCCCAGAACAAATGAGGCTTTATCAGGCCCCAGTGATGAGGGGGTCTCATCTCCCTTTGAAGTGGAGCAGAGCATGGGGCCTAGCAGCTTTTCCTCCTTTGGACCAAGCAAACATCCTGCTTTTGATACGCTGCATGCTCATTATCTCTGCCCCATTTAATGATTTTTGATTGAAGGGTGGCGGCTGGGACGCCGAGAAGATCGTTAGAGAGGCTCCATCCAGCCAAGCCCGCAAGAAAGGCTTTCCTTGTGCCCGGGCGTAAATTCGGAATTTCTTAACAGTATGCGCTTGTTCTTAGAGGCAGATAAGGGCAGAGCGTGAAATTCTTAATTAAGCAATAAATAGAGAGTGGGGTGTCAGCAGATGTAGCCAGTAGCCATGGCAACGGGAATCACATGGGCAAGAGAGCTGAGACTAGATGTAGGCCTCGGGCCTGGGCCTGACTGACAGCTGAAGAATCCTACAAAGCTTGTAAACCAGATTAATTAGCTGACTAATTATTTCATAGCGTGAATGTAACTAAAAAATAAAAATAGTTCACCACGAACTTAAACATCCCTGGGAAGAAAACAACAGGGACAGAGGCAGTGGGAAACTGGCTGTGTAAGTCAGAGACAGGAGTGCTAGTGAATCCAATCACAGAGACTGAAAAATGGGCTCTCTGGATTTGACTCCAAGTTTGACAATATGAAGGAACACTTGTGTTACAGTCAGACCCGTTTGCAAGCATGGTGTAGAAGTTGCAGTTCACCACTGACATTCATGATACTTTTTCACACCAAATATTGCCCCTCCGGGATCCTACCACAAACTATAGCGCACAAGGACTTCACTTGTGGTCTGTTTTGTAAGTGGCTCCTTGAGCAGAAGTCTAAGGGGCTTTAGAAAGTCTTTAGAACCAATATCCTTAAGAAAGATTCTTAAATCAGCAAGGTTATCTTCTTCTATGGGTAACAATTGCTTAAGTGACATTAAGTTTCAATCAGGGGGCCCATATATCATATACGCCATGTTATCATGAATCTGTTATCTTACAAAAGCTAGTCAAGGAAAGTAGAATGAGATTCTTTCAGACAAGTTATGACAGGTATATGGAATTCAAGGCACCTGAGATTGACCACCTTCCAGGAAAAAAGAAACATTCTAGAGAAATAATCTATTGAGAAAATGTGTAATAAAATAACACGGCATGCTAATCACACTTGAAGATGTTTGGGTGTTTTGTACCACAATTCCAAGAGATAAGTAAGTATTCTTAACCTCGTTGTATAGATGCAGCCACGGAGGCATGGAGAATTTATAATTCCATGCCCCAGGTAAAATAGCCAGCCAGCCACTGATTAAAACCCGAAGCCCTAAACTCTGGCCATGAGCTTTCCAAAGAAGCTGCATTCTGTAAAGACATTGCTGAACAAAGACAAAACTTGCCTTGGTAAAGAAGAGAAAGGCAAGAGTCAAAAAATATTATATGTGTGGAACTTTTTTCTTTGTCATGGGGACCAGTGAGAAATTTTCTCCTGCACCACTGCCTGGCACCCCCGACCCTTGTGGGTCAGTGGCCCATGATTATTGAGTGGGCAGCACACTCTAGTGGAGAGAGTCACAGCCAGGAGCCAGAATGCCTGGGTTCTGCTCTCTGCCATTCTAGGCTGGGTCAAAGATGAGTCAGGCATCTTAAATCACACAGCAAGGAGCTAAATGAAGGAAATGAAGATAATTGTGATTTTTTTAAAACTTCCTCTCTGGGGGGATGTGGTAGGGCTGCACACAAACAATACAAAAGACGGTCTGCTTAGAAGTGGTCAAGGAATGAGTGAAAGCCAGCCAACTGTCAGTGCAGCAAGACTCCAGATGGAAGGCCAGCAGGGAAAAGGGCAGTGTCCCCCCAGCCATGCCCACCCCGCAAAGCCTGACAGGAAACTCGGTGGACCTGGAGGAGGGTCAAGCAGTTTCCCTATAATAAAACGAACCTTCTGTATACACAACCTCCCCCTGGGTTTTTTGTTTTGTTTTGTTTTTTTCGTTCCAGGAATATGTCCACATAGACTGTGAGGGCTTCTCTTCTTGGATTAAATGTATTTTATGTAAATTATCCCAATCACAGAGACCTATAAAGCCCCATGGTCCAAAGAAAACAATTAAGTGAAAGTAACAAACTAATCAATATGTAACTGAAGTCTACTGCTTGGAGGCTTTTTGAGGGGTCAGCCAGAGCTACCTCACTGCCAGTTGGGCTGTTGGTCTAGGGACACCATGGTAGCCTCCTCGTCAACTTCCTAGTGGTGGTGCAGACTTTACACAGAACACATCCAAAGTCATACCCGATCCACACAACCCAATGTAGCTGCATGGGACACCACCACGGAAGATCAGTGTGAGCCTCGGTTCCTCCTGAAACCTCCAGTCCTCACTGTGCCAGCCCAGGAATGGGAACAGGCCTGGCTCTCGCCACCTACCTACTCCATTCAGACAGAGGATGGCGGAACCACAGATGGCCATGAAAGCCGCTACTTGGAGGACCAGGAATCCTCTCCAAGGAGTCAGGGTATCCGACTTGCAACCCTCTGTGACTTCCTGTTCCTTGTCCAACTCATATTATTCAAAAGTGGAGATACCAAGGTATTCTGATACAAAGACTCTTTAATTAGTAAAAGCCATCTGCCTAATAAAAATGGTTTATACTGAAATATTCACCTAAGTCCTATATATGTACACATATAATACAGATGCACATCTACATAAAATATATATATATACTTATACAGATATGCATTTATACCATATGTGTAAATATAGTATAATACTATAACTTGCTGTTAATTCAATAAATAATGGGGGGGGGGAGAAAATCTTTAGCTGCATGACTTGATTTTCTTTTCTTTATGCCACAAATGTTCCTTTATCATGCTTGGTTTATGTGACTGTTCAAATTAGTTTACAGTTCATCAACAAATCTGATCAATGGACAAGACAGGCTCCTCAGAAGCATGCTAACTAATAAAACAAGAGCAGTTTGAAATTAAAATTTTGTTTCAGAATATACAGCAAATGAATAGTCATAGTTAAAGTTAATGGCAACTATTTGCTCTTACTTAACGGCTGTATGTTACTCTAGTGGTAAAACAGTCTCAGGGATCTCTGTCCATCCTGATTTTTTATAGTTTTAGGTTATATTTATGGATGAATCAAATCAGGAATAAAATCTGAGTGGTACAATTCAGTGCAAATAAAATATAGAGTAATCCATTTGGCCAAGACTTTTTAAAAACCCGGGAAGCACCATCCTCTCCTCTCTGGTGCTATTAAAATGTAATCGCCTCAGGGCTCAAGTGTAATCAGACCCAGTTGACAAATGGCTATAGGCACAAGTGAGAGAGACAAAGAACTCAGGGCGCCTACCAGCTCCCCAAACCCTTAAGGCCAAGTCTGGCTTGTGGCAGACACTGGGACTTGCCCTGCTTGACATGGCCCTGATTTCAACCAGGATCTATTAAGACCAATTCATAACAAAATTGTCCTTTTAGAGACTCATTTTGTCAGACTCTCCTTCTTAGAGACCACACTGAGCTAAGGTTGGTAGTAGTCACCATGTACTCAGATGACCAATGCTGAAATAATATGGAAAAGAAATATGAGATTTCAGGAAGTCCAGGAAGTCAAAAGAAATGTATGGCCCTGACCCACACATTGGGCTCCCATGAAACATGCACAATAAGAAGGTAAGGAAATCCTTTTGGCCCCTGTTACTCTGCAATCACTGTAGGGTTTCTGGTTCTATAAAATGAGGCTCCTGGACCCTTCACCCTGATGCTGCCTCTGACACAAGACAAGACAGCCCATCCCCCAGTCCTCAGATAGCCTTCCATGCATCTCATTTTTCTGACCTCAGATTTCCTTCCAAGGCTTCTCACCTTCCACATTGACTACACTCTTCATCCTGCCTCTCTGTACCTTTGCTGTTCCTTGTATCTGTGATCACAACCAGCAATCCTGTCTTTACATGTGCAGTTGACTTTTCTACAAATGCAACATGGCCTTAACATGAATGAAAAATATGAATAGCAGTCAAAGTTGATTAAGCACTTGCTCTGGGTTAGACCCTCTGCTAAAGAATTTTACATGTTATCCTTGATTTAATTTCCTATCCTTTAGCTAGGTCCTTTTATTATCCCATTTTACAGATAAGGAGGCTGAGGCTTAGAAAGGATACCTGCACGATGTCCCATAGCTAGTAGGTGCTAGAGCTGGGATTCAAATGCAGGCAGTCTGATTCAGAGCCCAGCCACTTAACCATAACACGCAGCGGCCTCTTTCAGTTCCTCATCATTTCACAGCACCAATGTTTGGTATTCCAAAGGGAATAGTGGTTTCTGACTATGTGCTCAACATGCTCATCCAAATATACTTACCCAGATAGGTGAGTTGTCTCAACTGGCTGTGGAAGAACCAGTCACAGCCTTGGTCCCGGCCAGGTGATGGAAGAGACGGAAGGGACCGCCCCACTTGACTCCCGCACCTTATGAGGATGTCAGGGTAAGGCCACAGGTCTGTGTGCACCAGCAGCAGGTAATTCCCAGGAGCAAAGTTCTCAAATGTTGCTGAGTACTTGAAGTGAGAGAAAAGTACAAAAGTGCTCATTGAGTGAGGAAGACTCTTCCCAGAAAAAGAGTTACAAAGAACTCAGATGGAGTGGTTGAGAAACAGGACTGTTCACACCGGCTACTTTTCTTGTGGGAAATGGGCTTACTTAAATCTACTCCATCACAAATTCATAACTAAAGCTACAAAATCATACAGTGTGAGGACTGAAAGCTGTAAGGTTCTTCTTGTTTAACAATCTCAATTAACAGAGGAGAAAACCAAAGTTCAGACAAGCGAAGTAACTCGTCCCAGGTCAAACAGCAAGAAGAGACAGAGACACATGGAGAATTCCTGTCCAGTTTTCCCCAAGACTCAAACAGGCAGGCAATGATAGGAGTGCCATCCATTTATAACAGTAACAGCTAACACGGTTGAGCATTGGCTCAGGTATCATTCATATCAAGGCATCCAACCCTTGAAAGACTCTGGGGATTGTTACTAGTATTGCCTCCATTTTATAGACGAAGACACTGAGGCAGGTGGAGGTTCGGTAACTCTCCCTACATCACAAAGCAGGAGAGTGCTGATCTGGGACAGAGACCCAGGTGTCCACCTCCAGAGTCACCATTCTACTGCCTTCACCTTCCCAGAATGTTCTCATGGGAACCTCAGGGGAAGGGGAGAGAGGTGTACATTCTTCCTGAGAGCCGTGGTGAGGGGATCAAATGGATTCTGCTTTGAATTCTTCAGATCTATGGCACACCTGCTTCCAGCTCCCTAAGACCTGCTCTTATGACCTTTAGGGAGAACGCGTGTGATGAGACGGGAAGAAAGCAATGTGTTAAAAGGAATAAAAGAAGCTTGAGGAAATCCACTGGATTGATTTTTCTTCAGAAAATGCACCTATTTTCCTTCTGGTTTTTCCTACCTTCCCTCCCCCTAACCATCTGACTCCTTCAACCCAATCCAAACGAAAGGCTAGCGCCTTTCGTTTTCAGGTGCAAGTTAATCTTTGACCACAAGGTGGCAGTGTGCAATGTAAGAAAATGCCTTGTGAAGCTATTTTCTCTCGGCTACAAACACTTCCCTGGGGTAAGTTGGTTCTTAACCCATAATATATAAGACTACAATTCTATAGGATGCTTAGAAGCTGTTTTTCATTGTATTAATAAAGTTAAAATTTCAGGCAGAACCATTCTGTGTTCAAGGTGAGGTTTAAAGGGCTTCTAAAATTTTCAAGTTTAAGATAAAAGACAATCATACCTCAAATTCAGGTTACATTCATCTGGTCAAAATGCTGCTGCAGTTTTCTTGATCAGCACCAGAAGATGCTAATGCCTGAAAACTACTGCGTCACAGAAGGAAAGACGGGAACCCCTGGGGAATGGAATCTACCATCAAGTGGATGCCGGGGGTTACCTGCAGAGAGCTGTTGGTCCAAGGGCTCTCAAATCGCAGTGAGTAGGTCTCTTGATCCAACAGCAGTGCCATCCAGCCATAAGGGTTGGACAGTGTGTCATGCACATAACTGACAGTGGTTGTCTTATTTCTGCTGTCCGTTATGGTTAAATCATAAGAAACTTTTGGGGCATTGGCTCTAGAGTGATTTAAAAAGAAAAAAAGCAGGTGGTAAGTTTTTTGTCCATCCTGGATCTAAGGCACTCCTCTCCCATCAGCTATAATTCATCTATTTTCTCCATGTATGTCTCTCGTCCCAGTGTCTATGGAGGTTTTAGCGGTCATGGTATGTGTCAAAAAGCCCAGTGGGAAGGTGTCACTGGACCATTTGTATATCACACTGACCTGTAACACTCAGATCTTAGGCCACTAATCAATGCCATCTTAATGAGTTCATATAGGCCAGGACTATATACTATTATTTTAAAGAAATGTCCAAGGTCAGAATATTGCCATAGCCCGGGTTTATCAGCAGCAGAATGCATATTACACAGTCACTAGTTATCCCTCTGGGGAGCAGTGGCTGAAGCCCAGAACCTCAGAGCCTACCTCCAAGGGCCCAGCAGGAACAGCCTCAGTAAGCTTCCCCAGACTGAAGAGGGCCCTGGGTCCTCTCCTGTGGGCTTACACGATGCCCAGGGCTCACTCAGTGCCAGTGGGTTTGCGTTCTTGCTTGTTAACAAGGAATGTGACATCCTGAAGCTAGAGACATTTTGTCTTTTTTGGTATCCTGCCCCTTGGCACTGGGCCCTGCACATTATGGGCACTCAAACCATGTTTGTTATACAAACAAAGCCTGCATGGAGGAGCTCTTCCCAAAAGCAATGCCAACTTCCCAATGTATAGAAAGGGTTTCTAGAAGAACAGCATTTTACCAAGTGAGGAAACTGAGACAGAGTATGGTAAAAGTAGTATGTGAACATCACAGGTAGAGCTAGAAAGTTTCAAATTTCTACAAAGTATTCTATGCAGCCCATTCCAGAAAGTGATTTTTAAGACTTCACTAGCAGATAAATAGATTTTGCCACCTGCTTAGACCCTAAAAGAAAAAGTGGACAGAAAAAAAAATAAAGCAAAAGCTAAAAAAAAAATCAACACCCATTACGACCTTCCTTCCCCCTCTCGTTTAGTTTTGATGAGAATCTTTAACTGTGGCATGTTGCTAAAAGCAGATAATTAAATTCTCAAAGTAAAGGGAAATGAGACAAAGGAGGATGTTGGGTTTTCTAAGTGAAGGGGTGATGTGAGCACATCGAAAGCCAATTTACAATCTAGTGGCATATTATAGAGAGGAGACTGGTTTTAGTGTTAAATGCTTGGGCACCATTGTCAAATGGGTGTAAACTGGAAGTCTATATCTGCGTGCACTAGGTGTATGAATTTGGAGGACTCACTGACCCTCTTTAAGCTTTAATTTCCATTTTTTCCATTTTTTTTAATGGAGACAGCATCTCCTATAGCAACTGTGAAACTTAAAGTGATAAGCTATGTGAAGTATTCAGTAACCATCACTAAGCCCGATAAGTCTACCTATAGCTCATTTAAGAAAGAACCTCAGATGTGCCTGGTTTGCCACGCTGTCTACTTATTTTACTGTCTAGAGTTTATCCAGGATATTTGGTCATTTAAAAACACACTCAAAACCTTTCATGGTGCAGAGCTTTAGCCCTGGCAATGTAGCACGTGATACATATTTCTTGTAAGATTAAATGTGTTTGTTTCATCCGTTAATAAGTAAAATGAAAGGGATAAAGAATGCTCAGGGCATTTGGAATAAAAGAACTACTCTTTC